>NC_134108.1:72423333-72726363 GCF_040939455.1 Microcebus murinus
CTGGCCTTACCACATACCATACTTTCTAGAAGCTACTGACATGCTAGAAAGATGGATTAGTTGTTTAAAGGTGTCACTGAGGTGACAGCTTAAATATAATACTCTAGGAAGATGAGGCACCTAAATCATGGCCATGATATGGCACTGTTTCCCAAGTTGGTTACATACACAGGTCCAAGAACCAAGAACCAAACTCCAAGTCCTATCATGTCTAGTGATCCCATTGGGAAATTTGTACTTCTGTGAGTCTAGATGTCCTGATTCCCATAGAGTAATGCTTCTACCAGAAGACAAAATGAGAGAGTCCTGTTACATTTGAAGCTATGGTTGCTGCCTCAGCACTTCAGGCTCCAAGAGACAAGCAGACAGGAAGAAAAGACCTCGCTTTGGCAGGGGCAATTGGCCCTGATCAACAGTAGTAGTCTTGGTTGGTGCCTGTGTGATTCACTAATGAATCTCTCCCCTGCCCAATTTTGACAGCAAATACACAGTATGACAGCTTAAGAAGAGTTTGAATACCAGGGAATTTAGATTCCTTAATAAATCTTTAGGGTCTTGGTCACCCTATCAGGTAAGCCACCTGGACTCACAGAGGTGCTGGCTGAGGGTGAGGGGAATCTGAGACGGGTAGTAGAGGAAGAAGAAAATTAGCATCAGCTATGGCCTGAGTTCAGATGCAATGTCAGGGATTATAGGTCATTTCATTAGCTATCCAATTTTTTTTTTTTTGAGACAGAGTCTTACTCTGTTGCCCAGGCTAGAGTGCCATGGTGTCAGCTTAGCTCACGGCAACCTCAAACTCCTGGGCTTCAGCAATCCTCCTGCCTCAGCCTCCCAAGTAGCTGGGACTACAGGCATGTGCCACCATGACCAGCTAATTTTTTCTATATATTTTTAGTTGAACAATTAATTTCTTTCTATTTTTAGTAGAGTCAGGGGTATCAACTCTTGCTCAGGCTGGTGTTAAACTCCTGATCTTGAGTGATCAGCCTGCCTCGGCCTCCCAGAATGCTAGGATTACCGGTGTGAGCCACCACGCCTAACCTGCTATCCTCTATTTAAATCCTCCAGAAGAGCAAACTAGCAAGACGTTGGAGAAGCTGTCCCCAGGTGTGGCAACTTAGCATATGAAGCAAATGAATCTGCATGGCATGAGAAGTGGGCTATCCTGGATGCACCGGTGTGCCCTTATTTAACATCAAGGCAATCATTTTCTAAGCTGATTACTCCCAGATGAATCTATGTTAAGGAACTTCCCTTGGTCAAAGGATCTGCGTTTCACAAAGTTATGCTCCTTCTCTGGGGGTGGTCCACATCAAATGACTGGTCATTTTCAGGTACAATGGCCTGCCCTTTTGTCTCAATTTGGGAAAACTCTGAAGGACTATTCCAACTCTCAGTGAATGGTTTTAGCTTCATGATGCCTTGACCTGTTTAATGCTAATGAATTTACCTACCAACTGACTTCAGCCACCCACTCCCCGGCACCCCACAAACCTGGTCATAAGCTCAAGTTCCTCCACCACTGTCTTCAGATATAAATTCAGATATAAATGTCTTGTTCTCTGAGTACAATATCTGATGCCATTTTCATCTAGAGTTTGTATTATCTTACTACACTATACAGTCAAGGAATCATGAAGCTAAAACTATGTACTCTAAATGATTAAAGACTGAACTTCTAGTTCTTGTGTACGTGTTGAAAACAGGCTGAGGTAAAATGAAATGTTATTTTCCTTTTGGTTTCACTTTAAACATAAATCTCATTGATTAACAGATGACTTTTGCATTTAATCCAAAAGAATTTACTGACTGGGAAAATAATTTACAAGAAGCTTTACAAAAAAATGTCATGTCGATAATAACATTTTCAAAATCAAAAGTTTATAATTGATCTTTTAAATGCTACCTCAGACTGATATCCACCCAAATTGCTTGATTATCTATTTTCTCCTCAAGTCTTGAATTAAGAAGTTAGCAATTGGGATTCTTGTTTTCTTGGTTTGGTTTTAAGTTTAATTTGGAATCTGACACTACTGCCATAGTTCTGATGCCAAGCAAATTTCCCAAATACTTTGCTACATTTCAGGACATATTTGGTATACGATAACCAGATTTAGCAAAACAAAACAAGAACAAAAATGAAACAGGATGCCTAGTTATTTCTGAATATCAGATTATAAATGAATAATTTTTAATATGTGTGCACCAAATTATTTGTTCTTTATTAGAAATTCAAATTTAACTGGAGTCCTGAATGTTGCCTGGTAACCCTAATGTGGTGAAATACAATGTTGAATAGAGAAAAAACTTGTAGCTTTGAGGAAGAAATAGTATTCACATGAGGATAAACTTCAGAGTGTATGAGGAAGGTTGTAGGGCCTCTGGGTTAGACCTTAGAGAGAGGACAGGGGCAAACACCTGGTAGGAACAAGATGCTCATGTTTATAACCTGATCATTTTAACCAGTAATTGTGGCAATGTTTGTTAGAAATATTATAAATATATAACCTTCTAGCTCCATTCTTGGATATCCTTATCAGCCTAGACCAGAGTTTCTGTCTGTCTGAGACATTTAGATAGAATAGAAAGGCATATACTTATTGAGGTCAGATAAAATGAATTTAAAAATCTCAGAACATTAAAATAGATAAGCAGAGAACTGCTTATTCTTCCTAAACTCAGAGGCCTCCAGGACTCTATACTATTCTCAAAATTATGTTTCACTTTTGCTTTTGTTCATCTTCCTTCTTTTTAGGCCATTATTGGTGCCTGAAATCCCATTACCTTGGCTTTAATTTTTGAACACTATTAAAACGCCAATACACCAAAGTGCTCTATTTTGTTCAAGGCAATGGTGAGCCAAGTCGGTGGGCTATTTTGGGGGATTTCAATTCCCTGGAGAGTTTTTTAAAAATAACACTGTCCTGCCTCCATCTTCAGAGACTGATTCAGTTTTTTTAGGTAGGGCCTAGCATCAAATATTTTTAAAAAGTTCACTAGGTGATTTTTGCATACAGTCAGGATTGAGTATGAGTTTGTTGCAGCATTGGTTAGAGTACTTGTGGGCAGCATGTCAAAGGTGATTTTTTTGAAGGGTGTTGTCTTGGTTCCGGTTCTTTGGCTCCTGGCTTGGAAGAATCACAAGCCAGGCTGTCACTGGCCTGGAAAAGTCCCTAACCTCAAGTTTCTGCTGTTGTGGGTTAGGTTCTAAATACTCATTGGCCTCCTCATTTTTGCCCCCCTCCTCTTTTCCTGTGGTTAACGCTGCCAACCTGCACCTGTCCCTAACAAGCAGGGTAAAAGAAAATTGCTCAGTGGCATCAAAGGATTGCGTATGTTTGAGCTGAGGAGTTGTCTAGGCAAGCACGCGCACAAAAACAAGTCTGGTTGAGGTCTTAGTTATCCTTATAAGGCGATCCGTGGGTGTTTTCTGTTCAAGAAAGGTTTTATCTTAATTAATGTTGTTCTTACACCTTGGATAGTTTTGGTAACCACTGCTGAGAGGGAGAGTCCTTTTGCTCCCTCTAGATGTGCTTAGAAAGACCCATTGTCTAATGAAAGAGAATGCTGAGTCCTCATCTATCCATATATTATTGTGCATGTCTTCCCATAGGCCTGATTGATTATTCAGGGAAAGTGTGTCCTATTTTGTTGAATGGATCTTCAGTGGCTGAGGGCAAGGATTTTGAGGAGAATTTGACACTGGAGAAGTGAAGGCTTTTATTTAAGTATTTAATTTGTATGAAGTACTTTGCCTCATTAGATCCTATTTTATGGTGAATCACATCATTTTATTATGTTTTTAAAAATATTATACCAACCTGCATTTCTGGAATAAGTATAGCTTGGTCATGATGCAAGATTATGTATATATAAAGTATATACAAATATTTGACTGTTATTATATGCTTATGGTTTTACATCCATTTTTCATGAATGTGATTGTCCTTTAATCTCCTGAAAAGAAACTGAGATTTTCCAAGGTAACTTTATTCAGTTCACAATTCTTAATATTTATTCCTCTTGAAGTTGAAACGATTTATTCTTTTACTTTTTGGATAAATCAAAGGAGATTCTTCTCGGCATATGCACAGTGAGTAATGAGTACATGAAATTCATCATAAGAAGTTGTGGAAAAGATACATACCAATATATACATAAAGAAAATTTTTATAAAGCTAGGTAATGTTAATGTTAAACTAATGGAGATTAAATCTTGGAGATACCCCTTGATAAAAATATCAGAAAAGAATGTATGAGCTTATATAATACACTATTTTTCTAAATAGGTTTTTAACTTATTATAAAGACAAAACATATTAATTAGATAAAATGGAAAATCCATAAAATTAAAAAGGAAGTAAATTTGCTTAAAATTGCAAAACCTGCCATAATCATAGTAAACATACTAGATCACTTTCTTTCAGTCTATTTCCATCCATTTTAATGTAAATGGGATATTTCTATAGTTTGTATACAATTTTATTGTTAACTCTTTTCATTGAATATTTTATTGATTTTTTTTTCCATGTAACTAAAAACTCTTTGAAAATATACAGTTAGTTTGAGTACTATCCCTTCATATTAGCTCTGTCATTAGACGTTTGGGTTATTTCTAGATTTTCACTATATAAATAAATGTATATTCAACACCTCTGTATCAGTATTACATTTTAAATAACTTTTGAAAGAAAAATGACCACATTTTTATCATGGGCCCAGATTTATCCTAAATACTTGCTACTGAAACTGTGGCCTGTAGAACATAGTTCCAGCATCTTCTGGAAGCTGCTTAGAAATGCGGACTCTTAGGCCCAGTGCAGACCCACTGAATTAGAACCTATGTTTTAATAAGATGGCCAGGTGATTTCTGTGCACATTGGAGTTGGAGAAGCACTGACTTAGTGTCTGATTCGTGCAAATTAGACAATTGGGTCACTGCGAGGAGGCTCAGAGCATCCTGATTGGTCACCAGGAGGCCTCTCCCAGCCACATTTCCAGCTCAGTTTCACCTTTCCATTCTAACTCTTATTAACAAGTACTTCTCAGTTCTGTTTATACATTAGGATTACCTGGGAAGTTTCTGAAAGATATTGTCAGGGCCGCACCCCAGACCTCTTAAATCAGAATCTTTTGGGGGAAGGTAAGTGTTTTAAAAAGTTCTCCAGATAATTCAAATGAGCAGCCAAGGTTGACAATCATTGTTGTAGATGAAAAACGTGAAGAAAAAAATACAGATGCCAAATGATAATTAGAAGATGATTGTTTCTCATCAATCTGCTCAAAGTTGTAATTTTTTGATGTCATAAGTACCACATTTGTGGAGCTGTAGAGAAAAGAAGCGAAAGGCAGGAAGTGTTTTATCTGCTGAGTGTTTGGAAGTTGAAGGAATTACTTTAACTAGATTTCCAGTAAAGCTATTATACTCCAAAGGACCTAGTTTAAAAGGCCAAAGAATCTAATGACTACATGTGAGCTTTAAAGGCAAGCAGGCTGAAGCAACTGTTGTCATGTAAGACAGCTTCTCCAAGAATGGTTCAGTATAAGTCAAACAATCAAATGAGTTTTTTTCTGAAAATAATCTCTACATAACTAATTTTATTTGCAATGATTGACATTTCAAGGTCTTTAATATTCATCAGATTATTTGGAAGCCAGAATATATCTTGATAATTCCAATTTAATTATAAATTATGAAATAAAACAACTGGATGCATCATTGTATCTCACGCCACGAAATTTCAACACTGTTCTTTTCTTTTATTAATAATAGAGTTTGAAACTTTGGTGTTGGCAATCCTTTTAGTTTATGTTTGCTTTGGATCCTGTTCACACTAAGGCTGTGTAGGGGCTTAAAGTGTTGTGTTGTTTTTAATAGCAAAATCCGTTTGTTTTTAGCTATAGCAAAATTTAAAAGAATTTAACATCTTAATCTTGCTACTATTATCAATATTGATATCCTTTAATTCCATTCAACCCAGTTATTTGTGTGTGTATATAAATTTATATCATATTTCTAAAAGATCAGAGACAGTGTTCAATAAAACCACACACAAACACACACAAATACACATCCACTTATTAATATTTTATTATTTTTATTACCCAACTATAGGATGCAATCTACAAACTTATTTCATCCTTTCCTATCCCATTGTTTGGCTTTTTAAAAAAATAAACAAAACAAGAATAGCATATGCATTCAACTTGTGACCTTTCTCAAGAAAACCATAATTTGAAAAGTTTAAATAACTTTTGAAAGAAAAATGACCACATTTTTATCATACGTTTTCATACATTATCATACATAATTTCATACATTTAAGATATCCTAAAAAATTATGTTTAAATTATGTATTTTTATTGGATTATTATGGAAATGAGATCCTTACCTTCCACATATCCCCCTTCTTTTAAGTTCTATATCCACAAAATATCACATTTAGAAATTTTCAACTAAGTAATTTAACTTTTTAAAAAATTTTCAAGGAAACCTAGAAATTGTTATTAATGAAAAGGATCCTGACAAAAACTGCATGTGTGCATTCCCTTCACAGGCATGTGCCTTAGAAATCACTAAAAAGATTTTAATATGGAATATACTCTTTTTCAACCAACAAAAAGACCTTCAAGTCTATAACTGGTCATAACATTTTTTTCCACTTATTAAAAATATTTTCCCACATTTCCTAGTAACTTACTGATTTTGGCCAATAGTTGTACAGGTCATATTTAAAATTTACCAGGGTTAAGGCAAATGAAGAAGATTACTTTCACTTTCTGAGGGACCTTATGAACTACCCGATTGGCTTTGAAATCAGGAAAGAGTGCAATTAGCTACTTTGACACTGTATTTCTCTTGCTATGATCTGAGACTTTGTGTACCCTTGTCTCATATGGCGTTTTTGTGTCTCCCCCTTCTAAAACTGTTAAGAAGAAGATATTCTTTTTTATTATAAATAAATAAATAAATACATAAATAATTTTTAGAAACATACAGATAATAAATGTCATTTCCAGTTCCATACAGGAGTCTTCAAAGTTCCATCAGGTTCTCCACCAAATCCCCCATGGAACTTAAGTGAGTATTGCATTGTTCATGTTTTATTATTTTGAATATGTCATTTACCCTCCCATATGTCTTACTCCATTTGGAGTAACAGGATAGTAAGTTACCCTAAACTGAGTAGTTTATAAACATAGAAAATTATTTTTCATAGTTCTAGGGGCTGGGTAGTCCAAGATTAAAGCATAGGTAGCTTTGGTGTCTAGTGAAGGGCTGCTTCCTGGTTCATACAAGGTACCTTTCACTATGTTCTCATGTAGTGGAGGTGATGAACAAGCTCCATTGGACGTCCTTTGTGTGGGCCTTAATCACACTCATGAGAGCTCTGCCCTCATGATCTAATCACTTCTCAAAGGCCTCATCTCCTAATACCATCACGCTGGGCCTTAAGATTTCAACATATAACTTTTCAGGGAACATAAACATTCAAACCATATAAAAGCCAAAATAAGTGCCAACCTGTCTACCTTATTTATCACAACATTCTAGGAAGACAGATAAAAGCCAAAGGATCCTCTTGGGTTACCAGAAATTTTCTGTAGATTTGCCAAGATTAGAAACCATAGTTCTTTCCAAGGCAAGAAAATCTTTGGATTAACATTATCAAAATGTTCTTGACCTTTATTTTTATAAACAACACTATGGACATTAAGAAGTCTTCTAAAATGTAGAAATATGACAAAATAAATTCTGTAAGTGAGATGGCAAAAAATGATTAGATAATCCAACTGAGCCAATTATCTGAGACAAACTAATGTGATTAGAATAATTTGAACTCCGACCAAGAAAATGGAGCCATTTTAGAAAAGGAATTTCATGGGTTTCTGAGACAATTTTGGTTTATAACTCTATTTAAGTGAACAGTTCTATGCTTTAAAAAAAAACAGCTGTACAAACTAAAATTGAAGATCTGTATATTTCCATGCCTAAATACTTGATTCCTCTCTCTATTTCTTTATTTTAATGCTAGTTTTTAATCTACTACATCCATTTGTTTGTTATGAAGTTAGCCTCATGAGACCAGTGGAATAAACATTAAAATGTGTTTTTCATTTTCCCCCAACTACAATTTTCATTGTTTTCCTCCTTATACTTTAATTTTACTTTTAGTCCTCAAAAAAGGAACAATAATACCAGATGGCACCAGTCCGATGCCCTTCTCTGCTTCTTTATGTCAAGTCAGGTGGTTGGCAACATAAGTCATTCATGCTCAAGATGAGTTGGAGCCTCACAGACAGGAAGCCTCAGGCAAGGTTACAAAGTAGATGAAGTGGTCTTGAATCCTTTCCTACTTTTGATAATAGCAGCTATTTCTTTCTTAGCCTCATCTAGACCCAATCCTGTAAAGAAGTTTTGTAAGAGTTGTCCTATGGTATTCCCTCAAGGTGTTAACTGATAATTGAGATGCTAGCTACTATTAAGAGTTGGATGTTCATGGAATCTATTCAATCTCTCTTGTCTGTGGACTTTCAGATGGGAGCCTGCCCATTGGGGAGTGGTTCAGGCCACACTCATACAGTGAATCCTTGGAAAGGTAACTTGCAAGAGGGAGTCAACCTGCATCCCCAATTATGAAACACAGGATCACTTCCTTCATGGAGCCCTTGTCTCAGTAAATCAATCTATGAATGAAAACTTACCACCACAAATGGCAAGTGCTGGGAATTTTGAGCTTACTAAGCTTCATGGGATTTTTCAAAATGGTTAAATAACTATTCAACCCCTTAATTTGTTGCCTAGAGAGTGAGACATGGAAGTTCGGGTGATAAAAACTAGATAGACTTACAGATCAGAAAAACTAACAGTTCTAATTTTGGTAATTAATGTTATTTTAATGCATATACATGATAAATTACCTTGTAGCTTACTGTACCAATAATGGACAATTTTATCCTCATTACAAGTTACATTATTATAGTCTAAAGTATGCTTATATCTAGGAGGCTAGTCTTATCATTGTCTGAAGTTTCAAGATTAAAATGTTAATTTTAAGTTTTTTTTCTTTTTTATTCTTAAGTATTGTAGTACATAATAGTTGTATATCTTTATAAGGTACATGAGATGTTTTGACAGGCATACAATGTGAATTAATTAAATCCAGGTAATTAGGTTATCCATCACCTTAGGCATTTTTTATTTATTTGTGTTAGGAACATTCCAATTTCACTCTTTTAGTTATTTTAACTCTTTATTTTATTTTTTATTTTTTTTTTGAGACAGAGTCTCACTTTGTTGCCCAAGCTAGAGTGAGTGCCGTGGTATCAGCCTAGCTTACAGCAACCTCAAACTCCTGGGCTCAAGCAATCCTTCTGCCTCAGCTTCCCAAGTAGCTGGGACTACAGGCATGCACCACCATGCCCAGCTAATTTTTTCTATGTATATTTTTAGTTGTTTGGCTAATTTCTTTCTATTTTTAGTAAAGACGGGGTCTCACTCTTGCTCAGGCTGGTTTCGAACTCCTGACCTTGAGCAATCCGCCCTCCTCAGCCTCCCAGAGTGCTAGGATTACAGGAGTGAGCCACCACGCCTGGCCATATTTTAATTCTTTATACTGAAAAATTATTAAGGATAAAATAGCACTAGTGTGAGATGATAAAAACTCTTGGTCAGGTCCACCATGGTATTAGAATATAGTCATATCAGCTTAAACTATTTTCTTTCATACTCTTATAGATGTGTAGTAATGGAACTAAACTTACATATAAATGAGCTAAAGACCTGATCTGGAGGTATTATTCAGAGCAATCACTGTTGCAATGGCTGTTATAAGAAAATTTGCAGACCTAATGTAAAACATTAGGACAAAGCAAAACCCCAGACTGCTGTCCTGGAATGAAACCAGCAGCAGATCTTAGTCAAGCCAGGAAATAGCACCTTAAAATGGAGCTTTGGGCAGGGCTAGTTTAAAGTGTACAATGAGCTAAATCTATAATAGGGCATCAAATCCAAGGTACATCCTGTGTATAATAGGTACATCCTGCCTTTCTGTGACCTAAAAGGGGATTTGGTTGCCAAAGAACTAAAAGTGCCCAAGAGGCAGACTTTCCTATGCTTTGGGTGCAGAACATGATTTCTACACAATGGATAATAGGGAAGCTCTATAGCTGGGGTGGAGACTTCAAATGATTCTGAATGACTTAGTAATTGAAGTCTTTCTGTCCTGGTAGCAGTCTCCCTTATTATTTGTGGCCACATTATGTGCTAGGCAGTAAGTGTCTCAATAAGAACCCAAGTGGACTGTATGTGGTGACTGGAGGAGGCAGTGTAGTGTGCTACTTGAAATGATTAAAGACAGACTTTCCAGGTTCAAATCCTGACACCATTCCTTGCTTAGTTTTGGAATTTGGGGACAAATCACTTTGTCTACTAAAAGCTTTAATTTTCTCATCTGTATAACAGCACCAACCTTACAAAATTGTTTTGAGAATTAAATAAGCATATCCATGTGTGAGCATTCAACTCGCAGCTCCATATATGTTCATCGCTCGTCATTATTGGAGAAAGGCTTCCGGAATTGTTAGGTGAAAGAAATCACTGCTAGTAAATAGAAATGTTATAATCTACTGCTTCCTTTCTCCTTGCATATATCTTCCATAATAAAAGGAAATGACAAAGAGGTAAACAGGGATCGTTGGATTGCTAAAGCAATTATTCTCAAGTATAAAGTTAATATGTCTGAATGAATAGCTTCTGAAGAGAAGGAACTGTTTGAAATACTATTCTAAGGTAGGACTGATGATTGGCAATTTCATTTGGACGCATAAGCAGCTCATAATTGTATGACTAATCTGAGAGAGACAAGATGAAAAATGAGAGCAGAATAAGAATACGTGACTGGTAGAAGGGGCACTTTTCTAAAGGAATTTAGATCTGTTTCACTCTAGGCTGAAAAGTCCCTACAATTTAGATAAATCTACTTTCTTGCTCTCTTGAAGTCCCCATTCTTATGTTATAGATGAGTTGGTAAGGCCAAAGCAATGTCTGTAGAAAAGACATTGCTGTGGAGCCTGCATGGCCTTTATCAGTTAGAGGGGGACCCTATTGTCTTCCTTGCTCCTCTATGCTTCTGAGGCTGCATCAACAATGGGGAAAATAGTGCCATGATTTATTTGTGATGTTTGCTGGGCAGAAAAGCAGAAGTGTCTACAAACAGACCAGGAAAATAGCATTCTTCATATCATATACCTGTATTCAAATGTTAGCTGCTCTACTTATTTATGATGTACTTATTATTTTGAATGAAAAAATTAGGATAACTTCCCTTATGATAACTTGCATGGAATACAAGAATAATTACCATACTTTTTTTTTATTATGGGAATGAGTGGAAACTACAAGGGCATTGAGCACAGAGCTTGGTGCATAGTGCTCAGCCAATGTTAGCTCCATGAAAACCCCACGAAGGCGTCTCCATATTCACAAAGAGCCTTCAAACATGAGTAGCCATAGGCTGTTTCTGACCAATGGTGTGCCCAAGATTCAGTGTGCCCAACAGAGGCTCAGGGTCATCAGTGGTAACAGGTCTAAGGATGTGCTATGACAGTATTCTCTCCCTTTCCAAACATTCCACTTAGATGGTAATTAGCAGCATCTAACCAGGATGTCCCATCAGTTATATTGGCATGTTTTTTCCTTTTCAGAATAACCAGAAGAATCTTTTAGTACCATTGATGAATTATGATGAATCATGTAACAAGATAACAGGAAAACTTACTTATAAGGATGCCTCTCATTGTTTGCATAGTAGAAGGTTTTAAAAAATAGTGGGAACATGATACTCTGGACCTGTTCTAATGAAAGTAGATGGTTATGAACGGTCTTCCGGAGATGAGGGGTGATCGAGTGCAGGGACTTTTCTTTATCTGGGCACTTCAGTAAGGAGAACAGAAAGAATAGGGGAAACAGAATTGCTCAGCCCAAGGGACAAACATGACATGGCAAAAACGCAGAGTAGGGCAGCAGGTGTCATTGCAAAACATGGAGGAGGTGGCAGAACTAACATGTCTGAGAACATCTGGAGAAGGAGATAAAGTGACATCTTATTATCTCTGTACTGCCAAGTTCCTAAAAACAACAAAGGGAGAGTATTTGGTCAAGTCCACTCTTTCCAAACTTTTCCCTATTTCCCAAAGATGCTTTGGTCCTCTCTCTGAAATGATCTCCCTCCCTTTCAATCCCTGGCACATTTCTAGTCATCCTTTTTAAGTCACATCCTCTATGAAACCTCCGTGACCTGCACTGCTCAGGTAGGCTTGGTTGCTCTCTCCTCTGTACTGCATTGTGTCGTGGCCAGGCACTGATGTAATGCTTGTCTGAATGTGTCCTCAGACGAACTGTGAGGGCCTTGGGGCAGAAACCGAACCTCATTCATTTTTGTACCACCTCCCTTCACCAGCACAATATCTGGCATCAGTGTGGTGCTCCACATGTAATTGTTGAAATGACGAGGAATTATAAAAACTAGTTCCTGCTGTTTGAGGGCTGCCAAACATTTAATTCACTAAATCTTCTTCAATTTTGGTTATACTAGCTGACTTGGCATTTGCTCTCTGCTTCTTTCTTCTCATTCTTTTGGAGGAACTACATTCTTTTGGATTGAAGGGAAGCTGCCTTCTCCTTTCTTCCAACCTTGTTTCATACCTCTATCCCTTGCTCTCTTTTTACTTCCCTCCCTCCCTTCCTCCTTCCCTCCCTCCCTCCCTCCCTCTCTCCCTCCTTTCCTTCCTTCCTTCCTTCTTCCTTCCTTCCTTCCTTCCTTCCTTCCTTCCTTCCTTCCTTCCTTCCTTCCTTCCTTCTTCTTTTGTTTCCTTCCTTCCTTCCTTCCTTCCTTCCTTCCTTCCTTCCTTCCTTCCTTCCTTCCTTCCTTCCTTCCTTCCTTCCTTCCTTCCTTCTTCTTTTGTTTCCTTCCTTCCTTCCTCCCCTTCTCCTGCCTTCTTTCTTTCCTACTTTCCTCCGTCAAATAGTACACAAGGTTCTACAATGTGCCAGGTACTGTACTAGGCATAGAAAATAGAGGTCTATGACACCATCTTTGACTTCAAAAGACAATATTTTACTTAGAATGGAAAAAATATATATCAAATTAGGGCTCTCTGCTGGAGACAAGCTAGAGTAAGCTGTGCAAGCACATAGGGCAGCTGTGGAGAGA
The DNA here is from genome assembly GCF_040939455.1 of Microcebus murinus. Lineage (NCBI taxonomy): Eukaryota > Metazoa > Chordata > Mammalia > Primates > Cheirogaleidae > Microcebus > Microcebus murinus. The sequence goes on from NC_134108.1 coordinate 72,436,551, forward strand.
TTCTAGGGAAGGCTTCCTGGAGAGGGTGATAAATGCAACAAAAGGCTGATAAAGACAACATAGAAAGAGAGAATACTGCTTGCAAAGGCAGGGAGGGAATAACAGAATGTGTCTCATTCAGGGAAATAAAAAATGATTACCGGTGTGACTGGAGAGAAAAGTGCAAGTTGCCTATGGAGACAAGAGGCAGAGAAAGGCAGGGGACACATTCTCAAAGGCCTTTTGTGCTAACAAATCTATTTGTCCTTCATCCTGTAAGTTTTAAGGAATTGCTTGAAGGTTTTAGGCAGAGGAGAGGCATGAGGATATCTGAATGGCAGAGGAGCACTTTGGGTGCTGGGTGAATATGAAATGGAAAGGCAGGAGGTTACAGGCAGGGAGAGCAGTTAAGAGATTGTTGTTAATAAGACAGGTAAGAACGTCAGGATGGTTTGGATGAAGAAAAACTATGCATGGAAAGGGAAGGTTTTATGGAGTTATTTGAATGTATCTTCGGCAGGCTGGAGATATTCAATAAAGCTATCAAAAGAATTTAAAAATATTAAAGCTAAACATATTCTACAGGAGAGAGAGGGAAAAAATGGGAAGGAGAGGATTTCAGCAATTACCAAAAATATAATGATAAAAAGAGGAGAGTTTTCAAGAGCATCAGATGAAGCTGAACACCCTAGAGAGATAAGGCACTCTAGAAAATGCCTTTGGGATTCCCTTTATCCCCTCCAGCACCCGGATAACTATGTGTGTCTCTTCAAGTTTCAGAGATCATGGTCATTGAGTAACTGAGGTTTTTGTATTATCAGCCCCTTTTTCATGTCCTGTAATCCTCATGCAATAAAGGATAACTTTCCTTTTAAAGTCATACTGTGACTTCATGCTAAGAACAGAGTTTATTATTTCCTTTGGCTCTCAGACTTCTCTGCCTTTGTAATTCTTCATCCATCTCTGCACACAGTCAGCATGCAGACTTTTGTGTCTACAAATTAGTATCTTCATTGATTCTTTTCCTTCTTCGTCAATGACTATCACTCCAAATCTTACCGATTCTTTCTTTGGACCTCTTCTTGCCCTTCTTCTAGTCTACAGCTATTATCCTATTTCTACCCAGGTGCATCAAATTCATTGCGGCACAAGGCAGGACATACCCAAATAAAATAAAGCACACATCTTGATTCCTAATTGTACTGCAACCTGAGGACTACAGCCACTTAGCTGGTTTCACATTTCTTTAGTCCGGTCCCTTCATTCAGTGCTACACAAAGAGCATGAGTCACCCCCCTGCAAGCGCAAGCCCTGTTTTGATCACCCTCTCCTTCTCTGAACCCTGCAGGATCTCTGAGTTTCTGCTTACGTCAAATCAAAACTGATCATGAGTCACTCTTTATCTAACTGTCCTCCACTTTCATCATAGCCTGATTGTTCTCTCTGCTTAATTCAAGCTGGCTGGCTCCTCGTGCAGGCGCACAAACGCTGTCTCGAGTCGCCTCCAGGGCATCTGCAGAGCCTGCTGCCCACCTGGCGTGTTTCTGCTCCTCTCTGCTAGGACACTCTCACCGCCGCTTGCTCCAGGGCCCAGCACAGTCCTGGCTTCTCCCTGAAAGGCTCCCAGCTCTGCACATGTTCATCTCTATCACTCCAGCAAATCTCCCTACTACCTTGCTCTATTTTTACATGCTGCCACTGAGCACTTTTTATTCATTCATATATTAATTTATTGCTGTATGCATTTGTTTATTTATTTACTCAGCACAATCTGATCTTACAAGGTGCTTATAGGGTCTATGCTGGGACAGGCTGTGATTAGATGCTGGGGATACAGTTGTGAATATGTAAGCCACGCCCTACCCCAGTGGAGCATACTGTTTATTGCAGGAGACATATCCTAAAACATTAGTACAAGAGACAGATGACCACAAACACTAATGATTATCATGAATGAAGGTAAAGGGTGTAAAGAGATTTTATCAGGGAACCTTCTTTAGTTGAGCGGAGCTGGGAAGGCTGTTTTGAGAAAGTAGCAAAGGGTGAGTTGGGTTTCCTCAGTAGAGGAGTTGAGGGAAGAGCTTTGCAGACTGGTGAAGCACAGGTGCAATGTCCCTGATATGGGAAGGGGCTTGGGATGGTCAGAGGACTGTGAGAAAGTCTGGGTGACTGCAATGCAGGTGGTGGGAGAGCTTCAGAGCTTCACATCCCCGTGAGCTGCTCACAGCGCTGTGGGTCATTCCGGGCCTGCTGCGCGTGCACAGGCCCCTCGTCACAGCGCAGGTCAAAGTGCACCGACATCCTCACTATCCAGATCAGTGTCTTCCAGTCTTCCCTGATGATGGGAATCGCCTGGAGCACTTGCTAAAAATCAGTTTCCAAGGACCTTTTATTTTCGGAATTTCTGGTTCAGTGGGATCATAGCAGGGCCCTGGAATCTGTATTTTTTAAAGAGAGCGCCAGGTGCTTTTTATCATCAGTACTGTTTGTGATTCATTGAGTTATACAGTGTTTGGATGATTCTGAGCTGATATGAAAAACAGGAAGTGAACAAATGGTAAATTGTAACATAATAGAATTCCTTAAATCCCCACATGTCTTATCTTTGTTAAAAGCAGACGTTACTGGCTGGTGTGCATATTAACCTGTCTTTGGATGTTGGCTACATAAATCTTTGCCTACTCCCCGCTTTGACCATAGAGCCGTGAGTCCCAACCCTGGCTTCTCCTCACAATTGCCGCCTTTACCTCACGATGCTGGGGGTATAGCCCGGGCATCTGGTGCTTTTCAAAGTTTCCCTGCCGATCCTGATCCTCAGCCAGGGGAGGAGGCTGTCACCACAGCTCTTGGATGTTTCTGGAAGGAGTAGTGTATTTTACTTCTGCTACCACTCTCTCAGTGCCTGCCACCAGCCCTTCAGAAGGGTTAGGTTCAGGGATTTGGCTGAGCAACTGATCCACCCTCACCCCCTGCTATATGCTCACGTACTTGTAAAACACATGTGATCAATTACTTTTCCCTTCTGAACTTTAAGGAGAGACTGGCCCCAGAAAACCAAGTACAGTAACTGCTCTGTCACGACAGAGCAATGTGCCAACCAGGACCAGTGGCAGTGATCGGAATACCTAAGTTTCTGATGCTTTTACGGAGTAATCATATACAGCTGCTCACGTGTCTCAACAACTGTTTTGTTTTTTTTAAAGGTAAGAGTTATTTAGTGCCTGCATTACAAATAGCAAGAGGTTTGTGGTCTATAAAGAAGCCTTGAAAAAAGGTACAATGTGTCAACTATATTTTATAAACTGGAGGAAGTTAGAAAAAGGAAGGAAGAAAAGTATCATCTGTCAATTCATGACTGGGAATGACCCTATTAATTGTCATAGGTTAGGGCAGTAGGACCTAGTACTGGACTAAATTAATTGTGATCACCCCAGGATAGAGGCCAGGTCAACAGGAAGAATATGGCATTCTCAAGACTAGGCAATGGTCACAATGACCAAGAAAGTGAAGACAATTGCGGTTCAATAAATGTACAAAGGAAAGCTGTAGGAAACTAAGTGGTTATGATATTCAGAGATTCTTGGGTGTAGAAAGGCAGTGGGTACCAGGAAAAACGTGGATGACATGGCAGAATCTTAACCACTGAGCTCCACAAAGGGGAAATCACACCTCCATTCCAACTCTGTTCTAGTGGTTTGAAACACAATTATTCGTTTTTTTATTTTAGAATATTATGGGGGTATAAATGGTTAGGTTACATATATTGCCTTTACCCCACCCGAATCAGAGCTACAAGCATGCCCATTCCCCAGACAGTGCGCATCACACCCATTAGGTGTGAGAATACCCATCCCCTCCTCACCCCTCCCACCTGCCCAACACCCAGTGAATGTTAGTACCATATGTGCACGTAAGTGTTAATCAATTAGTACCGATTTGATGGTGAGTACATGTGGTGCTTGTTTTTCCATTCTTGTGATACTTCACTAAGCAGAGTGGGCCCCAGCTCTATCCAGGATAATACAAGAAGTGCTAGTTCACCTTTGTTTACACCACATTTTATTAATCCATTCATGTATTGATGGGCACTTGGGTTGTTTCCACATCTTTGCAATTTTGAATTGTGCTGCTATAAACATTCTAGTGCAGATGTCTTTTTTATAGAATGTCTTTTGTTCCTTTGGGTAAATGCCCAGTAACGGGATTGCTGGATCAAATGGTAGTTCTACTTTTAGCTCTTTGAGGTATCTCCATATTGCTTTCCACAGAGGTTGTACTAGTATCCAGTCCCACCAGCAGTGTAGGAGTGCTACACATGCACGTCAATATTTGTTGTTTTAGGACTTTTGATAAAAGCCATTCTCACGTTAAGTGATATCTCATTGTGGTTTTGATTTGCATTTTCCTGATGATTAGAGATATTGAGCATGTTTTCATGTGTTTTTGGCCATTAGTCATCTTCTTTGAGAAAGTTTCTGTTCATGTATTTTGCCCATTTTTTAATGGGGTCGTTTGATTTTTTTTCTTGTTGATTTTCCTGAGTTCTATATAGATTCTAGTTATCAGCCCTTTAAAAAATGTGTAGCATGCGAATATTTTCTCCCATTCTGTAGGTTTTCTATTTGCTCTCCTGATAGTTTCCTTGGCTGTGCAGAAGCTTTTTAATTTGATCAGGTCCCATTTTTTTTATTGTGGTTTTGATTGCCTTTGGGGTCTTCTTCTTAAATTCTTTGCCTTGGCTTATGTCCATAAGAGTTTTTCCATCATGACTCAGACCATGGAATAAGACATGACCATGTTACTATAACTGAGGCACAACCATGTCAGAAGCCAAAAAATTAAGTCATATTTTGCTTATTTACAAATGGCAAGTGTTTATGCGTTGACAGAAAAAGTCATTTTCTGCTGCTCCCAGTTTTTTTGGATTTGAGTTCCTGAAATTCCCCTTGCTCAGATTAAGGATTATGTCTCTAAATTGGGAGTAGAGATCTGAGCATGCATTTGCTAATCAGTGTCTTTTGCTGTGGAAAAAGAATACCTACTTAGGCATAATTAAGAAGAATGTTTGCAGAAATATAGGTTGAGTTTATGAAAACTTATTTGCTATTTTGCAACTATTTCTAACTTCCCAACTATGATTCACTATATTGCCCTCTGGGCAGCATCACCTTCTCTTGTCAGGAACAAGGATTGACTGTTCCTCAAATATCCTTTGTATTTTCCCACCTTAATGCTGCTAAGAAAGTAGATTTGTATCTCTAGAATATTCTCCCTGTCTTCATAAGTTTAAATTCTAGTTCTTTTTTGAGATTCAGCCCTCATCCTCCCATCTAGAAATTTCTTTTACCAATTTCCACAGCACTTTTCTATCAGTTTTCTCCCACTTTCATACACAATGCATACATGAAAACATGTTGGAAAATCAATGATAAAAGAAATCAAATAATAGGCTTAAATGTTTCATTTCCAGTGTGCTAACACATATTATAAATGGTAAATCTAAATATCTACTGCACTCTTTAGTACATGATGGTCTTCATAATATTTTCCAAGTATGCTAATCATTTACTGAAGATTGAGTATATGCTTTATTATCTTACTTTTATAAGATAATTTTTCAGATGTATAAGTTACAATTTGAAACTTTGGACACACCTGATAATGTCTTTTTTTCAATTTTATTGAATATGTGACCCGTAATCCTGAATTTTTAGTTATCTCCATTTTTTTCTTTACCACTTATTATGAAACGATAAGTCAAAATGCAATTAATATTGTGATAACTCCACAAATAGGCATTGCTATACAGACAATGAGGGATATTGCTGAATTGGATCATTGACTAGCATGTGATAGCTTCCAGTACTATTAGTTCTTTACCCTTTGTCTGAAAGTCTGAATTCAGCCATTATAATATAGGAGTGACAATGTATAATATATAAAAGAGTGGGTCACAAAGATGATCATATGAAAATCAAGACCTTCCTCTATATACTTTATAACATGGTGTTTTGATTTTACATTTAGGGCTGATATTTAGGCGATATACTCTGGCACTATCTGACTGGTTGCTACCCATGTGGTGCTAATTGTTTTGTATCATCTCTGAATGCGTGCATTCTCTCCCTCACTAGGTTGTGAATTCCTTGCATCCATCAGAGTGCCTAACACAGTGACTTGTGGGAAGCAATTCCACATGCATTGGTATAGCACCTAATTACTTTCCAAGTACTTTTAGGAACACGATCTCTTCCTAAGTTAACAATAGCCCACAGGTTGATACAGGGGCCCAGACATGCTGGATATCTATGGAGCCCAGGCCGAACACATAGTTCTTAATAATTGCATAATGAAGAAAACAGAAGAGTGGAGACAAGTGACTTGCTCATATTCGTAAATTAATAAGTGTCACACTTGGACCTGAATCCAAATTTTTAAGCTCTTATGTACTGGAAGACTTCAATAATAATTCATTGAATGCATGTGTGAAATGTAAGTAGTTCTTGTGGCCCATACATATTGTGGTTATTTAACGACTCTTTCTAAGATATTTTGTGCCATGCCAGACTATGTCTCCCACAATGCTCAGGGCTCTCAGAGTCCATTTGGAAATGTGGGGCACTGGCCTAGGAACCTGCTACAAAAGCCTTTTCATTCAGAGGAAGGAATTATGACACAAGTAAAGAAATAGTTTGGGGAGAGTAAAGGGAAATCACAGTTGAGGTGTTAGTACATACACATATACAAATTTCTAATGGGAACAAAGTAAAGTTTTTAACTAGAGAAAAAGAGCTGTGACTATAATCGTTTGAATTGAATGGTTGGAATTTAGCATTAAACAAAGTGAACAGAACAGGTAAGAAATGTAACACTTTTTTTTTTTTTGGAGGAGGGTTGCCATTAAAGCTTACTGCTTTAAAAAGCTCTAAGACTGTGTAACATTGGTCATGCATAGCGATTTTCTGTCATTCCAGTTTTTTATCAATAAGAGAGTTTAATCTCCTCTTTGGTTTTTGTGGTCTTTGAATAGAGAACAATCAGCTCTAACCTCATTGGGTAACTACTAAGGGAAACAAGGGTTACAGAACTGTTTGTCTTTTCTGTGTATGCTGAGGAGGGCCCAGGAGAACCCATGCCAAAATATGTAAGTCTTGATAGGGGACAAACTCTCTTAGAATCTCTCAAATTTCTCCTCATGAAAATCTGTACCTATCAGAGATAGTCTCTGATGAATTAATCTCCTCCCAAACCTGGATCTATTCCAAGATACATGTTTTTGAGCCAATATTTTACTCAAAGAGTATTTATCCTGGTTTATCCCAGTAAAGTAAATATTTATCAGTCTTCTGATCAACCGTGCATTGATATATTTTGCTTATAGTAATATGTAAGCAAAAGATAAATTCATTTATCTAAAGCCACAAAGGTTGGCTTTTGATAATTTAGTGACATCAGATGTAAATATTATACTCCTTTCTTGACATTTCTTCTTCTTCAGTCAGAGACTTTAGAACAATAATATGTTCTTAGTTTGAATTACTATAGCTAAAGATGAAATAACAGGCAATTCTAAAATGGGAACATTCTAGCATTAGAAAATGAAATTCTGCAGTTAGGAAACATCAAAAATATATTTATAATACCCTGTTTTAGAAATTAAAAAGGCAAAATTTGGCCACCATAGATCCAGCAGGAAAAAATTTGATTGTATGAGGATACAAAGGACACATCCTTCTTAGAGAGGATTGAAATCCACTGTAGAGTTAGATAATGATTATGACTAGAAAATTTGAGTTTGTTTTTATCCCAGTAGAAAATACATTCCTCATATATCTAGCATAAAAGGCGACTCCATTTCCAAATGAGAAGAGTGGTTTTTTTCCCCTCGATACCTTTTTAGTGTGAGTTGCTATTAATTAATTTCAAGTATAACTCATCATAAAAGATTACTTAATTTACAGAACTTTAGTTGTTTTTTTTTTTTTTCTGTCTTATATTGTCTTTCCTTTCTTGTTGGAGACAAGTTGTAAATAAAGGTTCTCAGTGCTGCTTTCATCATGAAAGACTACAGAATCACCATTGGCTCACTTATAGGAAAAAAAGACCTCCACAGAATAGCAGGCCTATAGTTACTTTGGCAATATTCAACATCTTGTAAGAGCTGGCTTAGAATGCAAAGAAACTTTAAAATCAAAAACACAATGACCTAATAAGAAAATATTCATGACCATGAAGTATATCAAATATATACACGTAGTACAGATGGATTTGGTTCCTTTAGTTTTCAGTGCCTGTAATTTATTATGAAAGTCTTATGGGTAAACACCTATCCTACAGGTTTAAACATTTCTAGCTTGACTTAAGATGTGTTTGGTTGGAAATAAGATATATGGTATGGAATGGATAACTAGAAGAGATATGAACAGCAATCATGATGATTTAAACATATCAGAATTAGAACATATGCATTGATCTCATTGATTTGAAAGTAATTTACTCAGTATAGTGTGTATTATCTTAACATTAAATTTCTGGCCTTTTGATGAGTGAGTGAAATTCAGCTTAAAACAAATCAGTGTTTGCCCTGACAGCAATAGTAGGTTATATTACAAAAAAAAAAAAAAAAAAAAAAGAGGGACCACAAACTAGGCAATTTTTCTCGTATACATCTCTGAGTTCTATGTCACTTTAGATGTAAAAAGTCAAATATTTATGCTCTATCTGACTCAGCTAATGCAAGTGTGGCATTGTACTGTTTATCACCCAAAAATGTGTGATTAATTTTCAGAATGACCCTTTCTACTTTTCTTGGTACATGACTTGCCAAATCAATATTAAAACCAGATTTTCTTGATCATTCTCATGTTTGAGCATTTAAATACTCAGAAGTTCACTGGGAGAGTCAGATAAATGATTTGAAGAAAATCAGACAGTGGTCCTGGGGCAGGGTTTATGGGAAATGGGTGGAGGAGAGTGGTTGGGTGGGGATTTAGTTGCAATTTGTCCTAGATTCTTCTTTGTTTTTAGCCTTATCACATATTAGCGGGATATAATAGAATATTAGATCTGGAAGTGTTCACTGTGTTGATTTTCTTGACACAGCATCAGCAGAGCTTTAGCTTTTGTGCTTTAATAACAAACTATTACATTTTAAATGATTTCCAATGACTGTAGTGCCATGACTTTTCTAGCATCACCTTTCAATGTCGACCCATCCTACACCAGGAAATTCTTCCCAAAACAACTTGAAAAGTAAATATCAAGAATGATAAATAAAAGGAAAAAAAAGTCTTCCTTATATCTGACCAAATTCCCTGTGACTTACACTCTATTTCTCTTATTTACATTTTGATAAGTAAAAGATCAGTGTTTTACTCAAAATAATCCTTCCTATTCCAGAAAATGGCCATGAAACTATCAATGATGCCCAATATGTTTCTCTTTCTCAAGGAATCATATCTTTTGTTTTTAATCCACATACCTATATTCATTTCTCTAATAAGCTTCATATATTAATCTTTTCTGGACCATTATAAATGGTCCAGAAAATAATCACTATCGGCATTTTTAAATTACAAAAAACAAAATTGAATTTTGTTTTCATCCAATTTTACATCCAATTTTTAGTGCTGACTTTTATTGCTTGTGATACAACTAATGATGTATAACTTTTCTTAAGTATAAAATGTTAAAGTAATGAAAATCTGACTTTTAATCATTTCATTTGTAATGAATGTCAAAACTGTCCTCTTACCAAGTATAAGAAGTTGAAAATGTGAAGTCAGGTTCATCATTTCTTTGCACCCTCTAAAATATTTATTATTTTATCTTGAGACAATTGTCCTTTTCCATAAGTGTAAAACACTGAGGAATAATTCTCTTATTTCTAGGAGCCAAAAAGACAATATAGGAAATGTGTATAAATGGATCACTCTAATGTGATTCTTGGTTGAGCCTAATAATTGATTTAATCCCTTAGTCAGCAAATATATAATTTATACTCACTGGTATATACCGTGTTCCCCCGAAAATAAGACAGGGTCTTATATTTATTTTTCCTCAAGAGGACACCCTAGGGCTTATTTTCAGAGGATGTGTTATTTATTTTTTTTTTAAGTATGGTACACCAATCTACACTTATTCAAATATAGTTAAGTTGTATTCTTCTGGAACATCATCATAACTCTCCAAACTCCAAATTCCATCCTGAATTTCTTGCGACTCTATTTCCTTAAGAACCCTTGGCGCCAATCTCTCATGTCAAGCAAAGAGTTATCATTAAATCAGCAGGGCTGGCTTATTTATCAGAGATCCAGTAAGCACTGGGTCCATTCTGCACAGTGGAGCAGAAATGATCTCTCTGGGCTCAGTAGGAGACTGCTTGCTGAAGCTTTTCCCCTATCCCCTGGTGTTTGTGGGGGGTGAGAGAAGCCCACAGTGCTGAGTAAAATGGCAGCCACAGCTTTCCTTCTTCACCCTGGGGACACACAATACCTAAAGCAGAGCGTCCCATTCCTCACTTCACTGAGCAGACTTTCCTCTCAAAGCCTCAGCTTACAGAACACACAGGATGGCCAGGATCTGACAGGGGGAGCCGACCTTGTTGGTGGGGCTGCCTGCAACTTTCCGGTCACCTCTGGGATAGTAGCTGTCATGATGGGGCAGATGAGAAGGGCTGCTCATCTTCTTTACCGCTCTGTGACAAAATGCATGGGTTGTGCAGATAGCTGCGTAGCCATGCCCAACACTAGGTCTTATTTTCAGGGTAGAGTTTATATTGCGCAAATGCTTAGAAATCCTGCTAGGGCTTATATTATGGGTAGGTCTTATTTTTGGGGAAACAGTAAGAATTATTTTCAAAATAATTGATTTAAATTCTGCTTCTTTTTTAGGAATTAGATTGTATTTTATGGAATTATTTTCATTTATTTTCCCCTATAGTTTGCTAAGTCTACAAAATTCTTCAAGTAAATATATCTTCATACGGAAAATCTGGAAAACTACAGAAATGAAGATAAAAATAAAATCAATGAAAATTCTCCAACAATTAAAGATTATTGTCCATCATTTCAGTTTTTTTAATGAACATTCATATTTGTGCTCTCATTCATTAAATGTTTATTTTATGGCTGTTACAAGCCAGAGACTAACATGCTGGATATCTACTCTGATGCATGAAAGTGTTACTTTGTTAATAGAGTTTTCAGGCTAGTTGGAAACACTAGTTATCAAAACATAATCAAGGATATAGTTAATATTACTAATTGTGATACTGATATGAAATAAACAAAATTGGTGCCATGATTGAGAATAACTGGGTTGGAGTGAGACCCACTTGGCTAGTGTGGTTGAGGGAGGTCTTACAGGAGAGGAAATGAAGAAAAGGACCAGAGGATAAGAAGACAACAGTCATAAGATTAGCAGCATAAAGATCATTTTAAGCAATAGAAATAAGCTGTGACGTGCTCATATAAAGATAGTTGAGTGTCTGCCTTTGATTCTCTTATGCCTAGTAATACCTGTTTGGTTCCCTAGACCTTATCTCTTGAATGTGTTGCTGCTACCTTTCAAGTTGGTTGGCAGATGGATGAGAGTGCTATTTTTGGTTTGGTCACTTGATCCAGTTTCAGTCCACTCACCTGAAATATAACTGTTGTCACAAAGGTGAATATCAGCAGAATTAAGAAAATGTTGCCACGATGGTGGAAGGTGAAGTCATAAAGTGTAATGTTGAGAAAAGGTATGTTCTTAATCAGCACAGCTTGTTAGTTTAGCTATCTATGTACTGTGAATACTGACAATGAAAAAGCTGCATTTTTCAATAGATTAAAGCTAGTGTATGGAATCAATTAATTCTGAAATATAAATGGAAATATCTTCTTATTCTTAAATTTGTAGAGGAGGATATAATGACTAGAGAAAACATGCTCTCTAAAAAAATAAAACTATATTTTTGGAAATAAACTGAGATAGAGTGAATTTTCCAGCTTTTTCCTTGTCCTTTGTAACTGAAGAGTCATGACATATCCAATAGATGTCAACATTCTACATCCTTTTTTAAAGTTAGGAAACAATTTATTTTTCATCAAGAGCAAACAATTTCATTTTTCAGAGAAACAAAAGTAAAACCATTCATCTCATAAGGAACTGCACCTTAAAAATGTAAGGCCTGTAACATTAATCTGATACTAAAACCAAACAAGGACACAAAAACAACAAAAAAGAAAATGGGCCAATATTCCTGATAAACATAAATGCAAAGAACCTCAACAAAATACTAGTAAAGCAAAGCCAACACATCAAAAAGATACACCATAATCAAGTGGAATACATTATGATCAAGTGGAATTTATCCCAGGAATGCAAGGATAGTTCAACATACTCAAGTCATAAATGTGATACATTACATCAGCAATATGAGGGGGGAAAACATATTATTATCTCAATAGATGCAAACGAAGCATTTGATAAAAATGTAATATCCCTTCATGATAAAAAAACTGTTAACAAATTAGGCATAGAAGAAACATTCCTTAACATAATAAAGGCCATATATGACAAATCCACAACTAACATCACACTGAATGGGGAAAACCTGAAAACATTTCCTCTAAGATCTGAAACAAGATAAGGATGGCCACTTTCACCACTCTTATTCAACATAATACTGTAAGTAATTAGTCAGAGAAAGAATTAAAATGCATCCATATGGGAAAAGAGGAAGTCTAATTGTACCTTTTTGTAGGTATCATGATCTTATATGTAGAAAAACCTAACGACTCTGCAAAGAAACTTTAAAATTGACAAACAAATTCAGTAATTCTACAGGACAAAAATCAGAATTTTGTAATACTAACAGCAATCAATCTGAGGAGGAAATCAAGAAAAAAATATTCATTTACTATAACTACCAAAAAATTAGGAACAAATTTAACCAAAGAAGTGAAATACCTCTACAATGAGGTATACAAAACACAGATGAAAGAAATTGAAGAAGTCACAAACAAATGGAAAGACTGTCATGCATGTGGATCAGAAGAATTAATATTGTTAAAATGACCACACTACTCATGGCAATCTACAGAATCAATAAAATTGCCTTCAAAATACTAATGACATTCTTCACAGAAATTTAAAAAAAAATCTAAAATGTGTATGGAACCACAAAAGACCCTGAATACCCAAAACAATACTAAGCAAAAGAACAATGCTGGAGGCACCTGTCTTCAAAATGTATTACAAATCTATAGTAACCACAACAGCATGGTATTGGTATAAAAAACAGACACCTAGACCGACGACACAGAATATAAAACCCAGAAATTAATCCAAGTATTTACAACCATCTGGTTTTTGATAAAAGTACCAATAACATTCAATGTAGAAAGGACAGTCTCTCCATTAAATGGTGCTAAGAAAACTGTATATGCATCTGCAGAAAAATGAAACAAGACCCCTATCTCTCACTCTACACAAATGAAATGAAAATGGATTAAAGATTCAAATGTAAGATCTAAACCTATAAAATGACTATAAGAAAACAAAGAGGAAATACTTCAGGAATTGGTTAGGTAAAGATTTTATGGCTAAGACTTTAAAAGCACAGGCAATAAAATCACAAATACACATGTGGGACTATATTAAATTAAAAAGCTTCTGTAAAGCAAATGAAACAATCAGCAGAGTAAAGAAACAGCCTGTGGAATGGAAGAAAATATTTGTGAACTATTCATGTGACAAGGGGTTTAAATCCAGTATACACAAGGAACTCAAACAATTTAACAGCAAAAACCCCAAATAATCCTACTAAAAAAGTGGGCAAAGGATCTGAATACGCATTTATCAGAGGAAGACATATAAATTGTCAACAAGAATATATGTTAACAAGCTCAATGTCATTAATTATCAGGGAAATGCAAATCAGAACCATCATGAGATACTACCATCTCACCCCAGTTGTAATGTCTATTATCAGAAAGACAAAAATACAATGGATGAATGAATAAAGAAAATGTTATATATATATATATATATATATATATATATATATATATATATATACACACACACACACACACACACACACACACCACAATGGAATACTATTCAGCCATAACAATGAATGAAATCCTGTCATTTGCAGCAATATAGATCAAATTGGAGGATAATATGTAAGTGAAATAAGCCAGGCACAGACAGACAAATATCATGTGTTCTCACTTATATGTGGGAATAGAGAACAATTGATCTTATGGAGGCAGACAGTAAAATGATAGTTTCCAGAGGCTTGAAGGGGTATATGGTGGTGCAGGGAGGATGAAGAGAGATTGGTTAATGGGTCCAAGCATACAGTTATATAGAAGGAATAAGATGTATTGTTCAATAACACTGTAGGGTGACTAGTTAACAACAGTGTATTGTTTATTTCAAAATAGCTAGAAGAGAAGATTTGACATATTCCCAACACAAAGAAATGATAAAAGTTTGATATGATAAATATCCTGAGTTTCTTGATTTGATCATTACACATTGTATGCATATATCAAAATATCGCAGGTACCCCATAAGTATGAACAATTATTATGTATCAGTAAAAATAAATATATTTAAAAAACAAGAAAGGAAAGAAAACAAAAGTTTTTGCAGTACAGTCCAGGGGTCAAAAATTGAGTTAAAATATTACAGGGCCATATGATTGTGATTGTATCTAGTACGGAGGAGAGAGCTGGGATGTGGATGGAGGGATTCACAGAGTCCAGTGTAAGACCTTGATCCATTCCTTGCCAACACTCTGAAATCTGTGGAGTCTCTCATTCACTGGGGAGTGTTCCCTTCACTTAGTCAAGCTAAGTATACTAAGAAAACACTATCCAGAGCTCTTCCTACAAAAAAAGCTAACAAATAAGAAGCTCTTTGAATAAGTAGGTGGGATGAGATGATCTCCAAGGTCTCTTCCAGCTTCAACATGAGAATCTGGTGCTATGTGAAAAGCCTAATTGTATTTTTAATAAAGAAATATTTGGAAATTTTTGTTACAAAAATGTAAGGCCTAAATTCCTCAAGGTCCTAGGAAGTGTTCTGAACTGACATGACAAGTCAATTGAAAACCAAAATTCCAGGTGCTTCACAAGGGAAATACTTGTGAAGACATCCACACTAAATGTTTAAGTTTCAGCTTATGAGGTGGTTTATTCAGCATAAAAATTTTCTGTGGGTCAGAGCAATTGCTGTTTTAGTGCTTCAAATCAAACACACTCTGAGGTTTAGAGATGAAAAATAAATATTTGCAAACAGTGGTTGAATCAGGGAGACTGTTCACTCTGGTTCTTTTTGAGGATTTTCAGATCTTCTTATTTTATTACTATTTCTGAATTTACCAATAAAAACAGTCACCTTGGCTACCAAGCAGAGACTTTTGAAGGAGCTATTTTGCAGTTCCATGAATGTTAACAAAGAGACATAAAGCCTAAGGGGGTCCTTCAAAGCTCCCGAATGGTAACACGCACAGTCTGTTTGCAGTTGGCCGTCAGTCATCAAAAAGGCTATTGTTCTAACACCCTGTAGAAAGGGCATATTGAAAAACAGAAAAATTGCTTACAATCGTTAGGAAAATTTATGCTTGATTTAAGTGTTATAAAAGATATATTACCCAGCACTGTTTAAAAATTGCAAAGATATGCCCAAATCAGTTATGTGATTTTTTATAGTATGGTAATGTACTTTTAGAACATAATATACTAGTGTAAAGGTTTCCTCATTTATTGTACACTCTTTGGAAGCTAAATATACATGTACTTCACAGCTCATGTTTACTCTTTAAGGTGGACTACTTCATGATGCTTTTCATTTTGACTCACACACTTCTTTTCTGGAGTGTATTAAAGAGTAAAGGAACCCATAAAGGAAGAATGGGAACAGTATATAAAATTATTTAGAACTGAGAATTTTACCTTATATAGTCTGTGTGAAGTAGGGTGGGTGTGGGTGGGGGGAGAGCAGGAAACAGAAAACGTGAGCCAGAAAAAAAAAAAAAAAAGGGAGCCAGTTTACCACATAGTGTGGAAGAGTCTAAAATTGTGACTCTGAAATTCTTTATTATGGCTCTTTGATTAGGCCAAATCTTCACTCCCTGAAATACTTACATTCCTGAATTAAAAATTATCCTAATAGATTATTATATATTCTTCCCAAGGAATAGAATAAATCCAACTTATAACTACATGAAGGCAGCCCTTTCTTTTGGTTTTAGGACTTCAAATTGCTTTTGGTTCATACTATTCTAGGTTTTATTTTCTTAATGTTTATACCAAATATTATCAAATACAGAATATAAAAAATTCATGTAGATGGTAGCCTCAGAGCACTTTAGTCCAGGCACTGATTTGCAATATACATATTATTTGTAATATATATTATATATAATATTTTTATTTTATGTGATATATATAAAAATATATGTATGTATATATGTGTATGTGTATATGTTTATGGAGATCTATTATAAGGAATTGGCTCATGCATTTAGGGAGACTGAGAAGTCCCAAAATACACAGTCTGCAAGCTGTAGATCCAGGAGAACTGATGGTGTAAGCTCCCATCCTTGTGTGAGTCCAAAGGCAGGAGAAAACCAGCATCCCAGCTCAAAGACAATCAAACAGAACACACTCTCTCTTACTCAACCTCTTATTCTATTGGGGATTTTAATGGATTGGGCAAGGCCCACACACACTGGGGAGAGTGATCTGCTGTACTCAGTCTATGGATCCAAATGCTAATCTCATCCAAAAACACCCTCACAGACACACACCAGGATAATGTTTAACCAAATATCTGGGCACCCAATTGCCCCATAAAGTTTGCACATAAAATTAGCCATTATTCCCCATGAGTCCCCAATGCTTTTAAACAGTTTAAACAGAGTCTGGCTTCAGTCAAGCACCACCTTATTTATTTATTTTTTAAACTGGTAAAGCTGGACTGAAAAAATTAGTTTAGATCTGAAGCCAGAATCAGTATTCCTATACATAACCCTACGTCTAAATCTTCCACAAAAGAAAGGAGAGTCTAAAAAACACATTTCCCTGTCCCACAGCAGACAGAATTGTCACCTGACTTTTGCTTACCAAGTTCTAAGCAGGGTAACAGACAGAGGAGGGTTTATGGACTTGTTTCTGAAGGTTTTAGCCTGAGCCTCGGAATCTCAGCTCTTGAAATTGTTGGAAAGTCTGAGGAGGCCCTGTTGATTCATTTTTAAGAAGATACTATATACGCAGAATCATTATAGTTTTATGTTCCCCAACTCCTCTCTCTTTCTCTCTTTGTTTTAAAATGAAATTCCATTGAGGTGTACTTTATATGCAATAAACTGCACCCACTTTAAGCATGTAGTTAAATGAATTCTGACAAAGGTAACAATGTAACCACCACCACAATCAAGTTCAGATTTTCAGCATAGCAAAAAAAAAATCTCTGTGCACCTTGGAAATCAATGTGCCCTGCTACCCTGTCCCGCCAGCTCTGCCCCCTGAAGTCTGTGATTCCAGTGATCTTCAGTGATTTACTTTGTCTCTTTTTAATTTACATTTTCTAGAATTTTATATTAATGAAATCACACAATATATACTCTTTTATTCAGCATGATTTTGAAATCTATTCATGTTGCATTAGTTAATAATTTGTTCTTTGTATTGCTGATGAGTATCAAGTCATATGAATTTTTATCTATTGAATATTGTCTGGATGGACATTATTTTTCTAGTTTTGAATATTATGAAGAAAGCTACTATGTACATTCTATTGGAAGTCATTTTATAAACATATACATTTCTCTTAGGTAAATACATAGGAGTTGAATAGCAGGGTCATATGATAAATTTTTATTTAACTGTATCAAAAACTCTCAAAGTTTTCCAAAGTACCAATGCCATTCCCAACAAAAGTGTTTGCAAGTTTGAGTTTATTTCATGTCTTTTTATTTTGCCATTCTACTCTAATGGGTGTCTAGTGATATCTCATTGTGTTTCAATTTGCACTTCCTTGGTGAATGATAATGTTGATAATGTTTTCATTTGCTAATGAAGTCCAGTTTATCAACTATTTCTTTTAGAATTTATGCTTACTTTGTACTCTCTGTGGAGTATTCTTGCACTCTTATTACCTGCTCCCTTGAGCTAGTAGGATTGCAATTTTCCATGAGGAGGATCTCTGAAGAAAAAAAGCTTCATATTTATAATTCTTGCTTTTCACAGTAGCAGTTTCTTAAAGAATAAACACTTCTCTGGTTTGTCTGCTTTTGGATACTTTTCATTGCCTATAAGCAGTTTGTTTTTAAATTTTGTCCAGCTTTTATAAATGTTTATTGAGTTTCCAATGTCGCACTATGATTCCATCGGTACAAAGATAAATAAGCTAGTCCTTGACCTCAAAGAACTTCTAGACATGGGAAAGTGGGGAGATCATTGGAGAATTATATTTTATTAGTGTGTGAGCAAGAGAAGAACAGGAATAAATCTTTATGGTGAATAGCAACCAGATATTATAGAAAGAAACTGAACATTTTCTTCCCTTGGCTCATATCTTGGGCCAGTATGTGAAGTAAAAAAATAGCTTTGTCATTAAAGGCATAGTTTTGAGAGTAATGGGAAGTATGTTTCCACTCTTTTCCATTATAATGGCTCCACCCCTGAATACACTTGCCCCCCCACACACAGAGCACAGTTTCTCTTAGTTTTCTTGTAACATCACATCATGATGCTTTAGAAAGTATGTAGTAATTCAGACAACACAAGAAAGAATGATAGTACATAAAAATATCTGTATAATCAATATAATTTGTTGGCTCAGTTTGTTGGGCAACTAAGTTAAAATAGCATTTTCCCCCCAAGGGAGCAACTTTTAAAAAATAGAAAAAAAACCCTGTGCATGCCATCTCACAGCTGTGGGCACCAGCCCCTACCCTTTATGTTACATTGCCCATCTTCCCACCTCCATCACTATGTTTGTTACACCATCCTTGTTGTTCTAATAGTCACAAAGGCCAAGGCCCTCTAGACAATCTCTGAATGGAACTTGTACATGTGTCACATAAGGGTGACCTTATAGAGATTAAGTTAGTGATTTTTCTTCCTTCAATGATAGAAGTTAGAAACTGCCTCAGGAACTGAAAAAGAAAATTTGTCTTGTGTTGGGAAGATTCATAGAAGAGGCAGCAACACCCTCTTGTAAGAAAAGGGCGACTAGATACTCTCTCAACTGTTCCAAGGATAAGGAATACCTTTAAAAGCAAGTAATACTTTGAACAGCTGAAATCACCAGGGAATTAATGACCCGGGAGAATTTGTAGAGGGGCAAAGCAGGCCACAGTGGGTTATGAAGGACATCAGATTTTATGTTCTGGCCATGGTAGTCACTCTCATGGGCATGTGAGTCCGTCAATGTGGACACAGGGTACTGAGGGAGTTTCTTTGGAGAAATCAGCGAGATGCTTTTAGCAGCGATGTGAAGAATAATTGGTGAGAAGACAAGAACAAAAGCATGGGCACTGGGGCATTAGGCGGCAATGACTGAGGGCACTGGAAGACTCCAGAGAGTCACTCCAGGAAATGCTGCTTCCTAGTCCCAGAATGGAGTCTAGACTTCTGCCTGCTTCACCACAAACTGTCTCTTTCATTATTTTTATCTTTACATCATCTTTAGTTCTTCCTAATGAAGAATTTTTTTTTTCTCAGCTAATTCCTATCGACCATCTTTAGCCATTCTGAGTTTGCAAGGAGAATTGGTGTTTTCTGTCTGTTGCTGCCTCTTCAAAGCCTGTTAGGATCAGTTCTTTTAAGTCACTAGGTTATAATCCTCATTGTGTAAAAGCATAATCTAAACTTCAGGATTATATATTTTTAAACTACATATTATTTATTACGTTATCTTTTTATAATTATTTTTTCTTTTAAATATCTTTTTAGTCAATGATATGTCATTAGCTATCAGAAAACTATTAGCGTGACTGTATCTTCATAAACACATTATGTTATGAACAAAAAGTATAGTTTTAGTTTGGGCACAATATCGCCAAAAAAAATAATTTTTAAATGATATATATAAGTCTTCATTTTGCTATTTTTGCCAACTCTAGATAGTATTTTGCCAATCTAGTAGGAAAAGGTGTCTTATTCTAATTTGCATTATTTTATTATGGTAATGTTTATATTTGTTTCATATCTATTATTTTGGGGTTTTTATTTTAACAATGACTTGTTCATGTCTTTAGCCATTTTTATTCAAATATTTATCTTTTTCTCACTGACTTTTAATAAGAGCTTATACAAAATAAATGACCATTATCTTTAATATGTTTTAATTATTTTGTTCCAATTTATCATTTGCCTTTAAATTTTGTGTCATTTTAAGATATATGAGTTTTGTGGGTTTTATGTAATGATTTATTATTTTTCCATCTTCTGCTTTTTATGTTGTATCTTTCCCAGCTGAATAGTATACGAGTCTTGAAAAAACAGTTATTGTTTCTTTCACTGTTTTGCATTTCACATTTAATGCTTTACTCCATTTTTAATTGATTTTAGCCTATGGAGTGAGATAGAAATATAACTTTTTCTTTTCCCTGGTTTCTATAGACAGACACACTATTAGTATCCGCTTTAAGAGAGGACTCACTGCTCAGCTGCGAGGAGTGTGGTTAGCTGACAGCCTCCAGCTGTTAGCTCCTCCAGATTTTACCTCAGCTTTCAAGGCGAGGTCATACTCTTCTTAGGATGGCCCCTGGCCAATGACGGGCAAAGCAGTTGTCTAAGTGCCTGGCTTTTTCCACTCAATGGGAGAATCCTGTAATGAGCAATGTGTGCTCCATTGCTCCCCTTTGGGCTGGCAGAGGCTTTGGTCAGGCCTGCATCATGGTCTGACAGTTCCTCCTGTCCAATCCTGGTTTCTACTTTTTCCTTTCCAAGTGTTACTCCTCAATAAATTTGTGCACTCCTAAATCCATTTCAATCTCTACTTCCCAGATGATCCAACCAACATGCTAGTTTATCAGTTAATTATTTCTATACCCCAAATAACTTCTAACATATTTTCTATTATCAGTTGTACTCCTGGGTTTTATATTCCATGGCACAAATCTGTCAATGTGTTCTTTTGCCAGTTACACAGTTTAACTTACTGATTAATTACTAAATTAAAATGATTTATGTATATTTATATATCATATACAAATTATGTAGGTATTTGTGTGTATGTGTATACACACAGTATATATATATATATATATATATATATATATATATATATATCTAGAGAGAGAGAGTGACAGTCTGTAAGAATATTTTTCTATTTTGCTCATTTTTCCTTTTTTCCCTCAAATAAAATTTAAACTCACTTAATCAAGTTCAAAAAGACTTTTGAGCTTTTTCTTCCTTTATCCAGGAAAATATCTGTCTTCTCCACAGAGATCCGCAGATCTTCTCATTCAAATGTGTATTTATTTTTGAATTTATTCCTAATACATTTGTAGTGTTTATGGCTATGAAATTATTTGAATGGCTTGTTACTATCATAAGCAATCACTGATTTTGAATATTTAGCTTTTAAATTATCCTGGTTGCTGAACTTTCTAAAGAATTCTAATAGTTTTTGGCTGAGTTTCTTAGGCTTCCCATGTAGGAAAAGTATTGTCTGAAAATATTATAAGTTAAGGAAGTTAATGAGGGAAGGCAACAAGTTTGATGCAGCCTCTTGAGAACAGCACTAACGCTGGCAACAGCAAAGCGATGCCCCTGCAGAGGTGAGCTGTGATGTAGCAGGACTCTAGGCAATGTGGGTCAACACAACTGCGTTTAGATCGGGCAATGGCTGGGGTATGGGTTGGGGGCTAACAGTATGGGAGGCTACAAAGCAGTGGAAAGGTGACAGGAACAGTTTGGGAGACACAAGTAAGAGACACATCTGGAGCAGAAAGTAGAAAGCAAAAGCATGGACAAATGTGTTCATTATTTACTTATTTTTACAGATAAACTCTCACTCAAGAGACCTAAGAGAGGAGCAGGGCTAAGATGCTGCCATGTGGCATGTGGGGTAATTGATCCAGCAAGTCCTGATTGTGGCCTGCAAGACCACACATGCTTTGGCACCTGGCTCCCTCTCAAACTCCATTCCCTACCACGCTTCCTCTCAGTCATCCCCAAGAGCCTATGCGGTGCCTTTGCCTGAACTGTTCACACCTGGATTTCAGCATACTCCCTCCTTCTATGTCACTGCGTCAGCAAATCTGACCCTCACCAATTCTGCTGAAATAGAAATCTCATTGAATAGAGAAATCTCATTTCTCAATAGAAATCTCATTTTTATCTCTCACTCTGTTTTATTTTTAACTTAATGCAATCAGAAGTTATATTACTTTTTATTTATTTGCCAACTTTCTCACTAGAAGGTAAGTTCCACAAGCTCAAAAACTTTGTCTTATTCACTGCTAAATTTCAACCATCGTAGGATAGTATCATACTCAATGATGTTTGTTGGATGAACAAATATTGGGGTACAGTATTAACCTGAGCTAGGGGATGTTAGAGTTGTGCTGTTATTCTAAGAAGTCTTTTTTTTTGTTTAATAAGAAGGATATTTAATATTATCAAATGTCATTTTATAATCTTGTGCAATGATCTCCTGGCTTTTTGATGACTTTATATATTATATTGTGTTAATATATTCTCGAATATTAAATGAACAATGCAATTCAAGTAGAAACTATGCGTGGTTACTGCTAAGGTTCGAATGTGCCTTCTAAATTTCATGTATTATAAACTTAGTTCCCAAATTCATTTGCTGGTTGGAAGTGAAGCCTTTGGGAGGTAATTAGGATTAAAAAATGCAATCATAGTCAGGCCCCCATAATGGGACTGGTGGCATTACAAGAAGAAGAGAGAGCTGAGATGACAAGTATGTACTTTTCCTCTTGTCATATGATGCCTTCTGCCATGCTATGATGCAGAAAGGAGGCCCTCACCAGATGCCAGCATCATGCTCTTGGACTTCCCAGCCACCAGAACTATAAGAAATAAATCTCTTTTCTTTATATATTACCCAGTCTGTAATATTCTGTTATAGCCATAGAAAACAGACTAAATAGACTAAAACAGTCACACTATATTAATGTTGACAAGTCCATTTTGAGTCCAATTCACCAGCGCTATATTTTATTTAGAAGTTTCTCATTTATACTCATAGATATATTGATGTGTAATTTAAGCATTATTGCATCTTTATTGATGTCAGGGTTATTCTAGCTTTAAAATGTATTGCAAGGTTTTCTATCTTGTTTAATGCTTTAAAAATAGGTTTTTAAAAATTGCATTTTTATCAAAGTGGTACAAGTACACAGATACAAATTTAAATTGTAAGGAAGGGCTCTTAATAAAATTCAAACATCTCCTTTTCTGTCCCTCCTCACACTGAGTCTTGCTCTCCAGAGGTATGCTCTTTTATTCATTTCTGTTTCATAGGTTCTGAAAGTTTCCCTTATGTTTCTTAATAATATTTCTTCATTTACTAACTTAGATATTTTCTATTGACTTGTGGTGGACTTTACCACATATACTACATTCTTCCAACCAGCATCCCCTCTTTTCAAGGATAGTTATAGCCCCTGTTCTGTTCCAGAGCACCTATGCATTCTTAAAACATTGACTGGAACTTCTTGTTTCTTGTTCTGTCATCTGTGGATACCACCTCTTGGCCCCACTCTTACACCATAGATCTTAGCACACACATCATTCTGTATCCTCTCCCCTCATTCTCCCTATACCCCAGTCACCAGCTGTCTCTTCATTCATTTAATTTTTTTTGTTCAAGTTATACATGCACAAAGTTTAGAGTCAACTAGTTTTATGATGTTCTTTATGCAAACTAGTGCTTGACTGCTACCTCCTTTTTAATTTCACCTTTTGGAAGCCACTGCTTTTGATTCTTTTGGTCGATTCTTTTGGAATTTACATCAAAAATTTCTAACATCTTCATTTTACTGTTTCATGATTTTTTTTCCATTTTGACTTTCAAAAAAGGATAAAAGGGATTGAACTTCTTTTAATTCTCTATTCACATATTATATAACATGCATCTTTTGTCTTACTAATATTGTGAGATTAATTTTAATTTACTCTATTTTGCTATATTAAACACTTTTCATAGCAAACCCATGTAGAAAATTAAGATAACTTATCCTTTTCAAGACACTTTCTATATTTTTCTAGTTATTAACGACGTTGGGTTTTTTCTTTACCTAGTTTTCTATATACATGTACTTACTAATCAGAAACCAAATTATTCAAAAATTGTCTAAATTTTTTAATAGATTTGGATGTACTCATATAAAGCATTCCACGAGTTTTAACATCTTCAAGGAAATATTTTTCTGAGACGTCTGATATCCTTCAATCTGTAATCTTTTTTCTCTATACCTAGGCATTTTCTTTACCTCTTTCCTATAATAAAGCTCCAGTATCTTGTATCTCATGTTTCCATTTTCCTTAGTTTATTTTCTTACTCTTGGGAAGCATATACTTTAATACCTTCCTGAAAAACTTGCATAGGAAGTAAAATTTTTCAAACTTTAATTTTCAAATGTAGCAAGACAATCCAGTTACAGAACAGTGGTAAGAACAAGAAAAGTACAAAGGGCATTCATACACTATCTACCCAGAATAAAAATCATCTATTGTTACCATCACTTTTTAAATTTGTTTTTTATTTTCTATCTCTGTTTCTCTGTGTATGTATTTGTGTGTGTGTGTTTATGTGTGTGTATGCATATGTATGTGTGTGTGTTTATATATATATATATATATATACATATATATATATATGTATATATATATATATATAGTCATCCTGGGTATTTGTGGGGGATCCAGAACCCCCTGTGGATACCAAATTCCAGGGATGCTCAAGTTCCATATATTACATGATATAGTATTTGTATGGAACCTAAACATCCTCTGGTATACTTTAAAACATCTCTAGATTACTTATAATACCTAATACAATGTAAATGCAACCACAATTGCTATTATACCATATTGTTTAGGGAATAATAACAAGAAAAAGAGTTCAGTGCACGTTCAGTACAGGCACAACCATTCTTCTTTTTATTTTTTAGTACTTTCATCTACAGTTGATTAAATCCATGGATGCAGAACCTGCAGATACAGAAGGCTGACTGTTATGTATATGTGTATAGCTCTTTACCCCTAAATATTTCAGTATGTGTGTACTCTATTACATAATTACATAGTCATCAACTTTACTTCAGTAAATTTATCATTGATGCAACATTTTTATTGAATCTACCATCTGTATTATAATTTTGGCAATTGATAGCATTTTTTCCATCCAGTATAGGTAATCTGGGAGAATTTGATTTTGTGAATGGTTTATGTTTTTTCCTCTTCTGTCCTCCAAACAACTGCTCTTTCCTCTGCCATAATTTTTTTCAGTTTGTGTCTCTCAGTCTTTCTCTTTCATGTTGCTGATTTTCTTCAAAAATCCAAGGATTTTGGGTTATCCATTAATATTTTAGGAATAAAGCAACAGAAAGGTTGAGTGAGAGCCTAGTGTATCTGCGTGGGTTGTCATCTGACAGCAGCTGTTTCAGGGTGGGCAGGCAGGGCTTGCTCCATTACACTGATGGCACCCAAGCACTAGGACAAAGAGAGCTTTAGGGCATGAACATCTATCCTACCTGCCCTATTTCTCCCCAGACTAGCTCTTTCTTCCTTTCTTCTTTCTTTCCTTCCTTTCCTTTCTTTCTTTTCTTTTCTTTTCTTCCTTCCCTTTCTTTCCTCTCCTTCCTTCCTTCCTTCCTTCCTTCCTTCCTTCCTTCCTTCCTTCCTTCCTTCCTTCCTTCCTTCCTTCCTTCCTTCCTTCCTTCCTTCCTTCCTTCCTTCCTTCCTTCCTTCCTTCCTTTTGCTGTCTCTCCTCTCAGTCTTGCTTTCATAAACTTTAGTTTTATTTTAATTCCTGGCTCCCAGCTTTTCTGTGCATAGAGGTGAGAGGAATGGAGGAAGAATGGGTGGGTAGAGGGATCAATTTGTGCATATTTTGAATTTCAATTAGTTATGTTATAAATAGCCCCATTCCTGCCCGCCTGCTGTTCCTGACTTCCAGGAAGTTGTACCTTCTGGGCTCTTCCAGGCAGGGTGGCTTCCTCTCTTGGGCCAACTACCTCAGGCCAGTGTTACCAAACCTTGCCTCACTGGTCAACACACGATTTATCTTCCATCTTCTAGAAAAGTAGTGTCATCTACTTTTTCTTTTCTTTTCTTTTCTTTTCTTTTCTTTTCTTTTCTTTTCTTTTCTTTTCTTTTCTTTTCTTTTCTTTTCTTTTCTTTTCTTTTCTCTTCTTTTCTCTTCTTTTCTTTTCTCTTCTTTCTTTTCTTTTCGACAGAATCTCACTTTGTTGCCCAGGCTAGAGTGAGTGCCATGGCGTCAGCCTAGCTCACAGCAACCTCAAACTCCTGGGCTTAAGTGATCCTGCTGCCTCAGCCTCCTGAGTAGCTGGGACTACAGGCATGCACCACCATGCCTGGCTAATTTTTTCTATATATATTAGTTGGCCAACTAATTTCTTTCTCTTTATAGTAGAGACGGGATCTCAATCTTGTTCAGGCTGGTTTCGAATATCTGACCTCAAGCAATCCGCCCGCCTCGGCCTCCCAGAGTGCTAGTATTACAGGTGTGAGCCACCATGCCTGGCCTGTCATCTACTTTCAGCCTTTTAAATTTCTCCTATTCAGTGTGTTGTTTTAGGAATATGCTTTCTGCATTCCTCTATTACCATTTAATCTGGCCCTAGATAAAGAGTAAGTTAACATATACGAGGTCTGTTTGGAAAGTATCCAGCCACGTAATATGAAAAATAGAGACATTTATTGCAGAAGATACAAGATTGAACATTGTACATAGGACAATGACGCCTCAGTGCCCTTCAAAGTAGGCACCTTGGGACCTCCCAGCATCTCTTAACCTAACCAGACACGTTCAACATTCTCAGGTGTTCTGCTTGTTGCAGGCCTTCCAGAACATGGATCACGTTCGACAGATTCTGGACCGTCTTTGAAAAGTTTGTATCACACTTTTATTTGCGCTGCACTTCATTGCATTGTCCCCAAAAGCATTCTGAATCATCCGAATTGTTTCCACGGAGGAATGTTCAAGCTTAACGCAAAATTTGATGCGGATTCATTTCTCTACTCGATGAGTCATTTTGAGTGCGACGGCCACACAGTACACAAGCTCACTCTGCACTCAACAGTGTCAAGCGCCCCACTGACTAGTACAGGGACATCGTCCGTGTTCACGCATGCACATTCCAGTCCACTTGCCTTGGCTGCCAGTTACATTGATGTTGCACAAACCGTTCTCATTATATTAACAATGGCCGGATACCTTCTAGACAGACCTCATATGTTCAGTCTCATATCTTGACTTGGAAATGACACAATTATAGTCTGGAAATATTTTGTTATTTAAACTTTGAAAGAAATTTGGAAGGAGCCACAGAGGGAAGCAGCAAGAAATGAGACTACTTACAGGAAGGCCAATTGAAATTTGGAACATGTAATATTTGATTCTTCACCCACCCATCCTTAAAACGATCCAGGCCTGTGACGTTTTGAGGAATTTATTGACAATATTTTCAATTTGTTGATGTTCAGATACCTTTAATTGAACCAAAGTTGGTGATTTCCATTTTACTTGAAAGTTCATCAATTTATTTGACATTTTCAATATTAAGTAAGAGAGCCAAATATAATTTCCTTTTAAACCTTGTGAATATCTTTATATCTGTAGTCATATCTAGAGACACATTCTTAATAATGGGTGTATATAATTTCTTTTTCTGTGTTTCATTTGTTTTTGCCAACAACTAAGTATTGCTTTTAGCTATCAGTTATTCCACTTTTGCAGTTTTTAAATGGAACTCTCTGCATTTCAGTTTCCTCATCTGTAAAGCAGTGTTATAAATAGTATCTACTTCATTGGGTGGTAGTGAAGCTTAAATAAAATTCTCCATGCAAAGAAACTAGTAAAGTAAAAACTGAAATATTAGCCTCTATTTATTTCTTCTTCTTTTTCTGGGTTTATTTTCTTGTTCTAGTCCTAATTTACTGAGTTGGATATTTAGTTAATTTATTTTTATTCCTTCCTGTTAGACCATTAAAGTAGTAAAAGTTACTATGTCTTTTTGGAGAGTAATTTTGGCTGCATCTCAACATTTTTATATGAAACATTTTTCATTATTGTTATTTTCTAAATAGTCTCTGATTATAGGTCTTAGCTTTTTCTGTGTGAGGAAATGGCTTCATCCAACCATAAAATCCATTGACCAAACCAGCAAGAACTGGCTTTCCTTTAGGCAAAGCTAGGCTTCACTGGGCACTTCCTTACTCGGCTGATTCTGATTTATAGCAGTGCTAGGAATTCCTCCCTTTTTCAGGGCTCTCCAACTTTTGCTTCTTAAACATAGGAAATATAAATGAACTTCTGTGACACTGTATTGCTTTCTTAAGAAAGGGAATTTTGAATTTCCTTTAAATATCTCCTTTCTTCCTGATTCCACTTGTAGACATTTCTTAAATTTTGTGTCCTATGGGGGTCACTTTCCCTAGTTTTTGGTGCCATTTGAATTTTTCTTTTAATTATAATTATTATGTTTTTGCCATTTTGGTTATTTCTTTTAGTTACAGCCAGGGGGAGGTTGAATATTTGCGCTCATCCTGCTGTATTTTTCAAAAGTCTAAATAGAGATTTTTTAATCCTTAACTACAGCCTTTTTATTTTGTATTCCTTTTCAAACTTATTTGGCAAGTTGTGACCGTAAGTTAGTGACATTTGTTTCTGTATAATTTTTCATGGAAGAGTGTGAAGAATGAGACAGTTTGCTGTGTGAACTTCACACTCTTCCATGAAAAATTATAAGACTCACTTGAGAATGAGAATATATCAGATAGACAGTCAGAATATATCAGATTGCATTCGTAGTTTTAAGCATAAATTTAGTTTACATTATCTATTGTGTAATTTTTATTGTGCTGTAAAGTACCCATCGTTTCTTTAACATAATGTTTTGTATGATTTATTATTTTTTAAAAAATTGCTTGGGTCAAGTGAATTGTATGCTAACTCTCTATATCTTTAGCTTGTGCCTACACTGGATAGAATCAACAATTGTGCTGGAGAAACAATGTCGTCATATAGATGTCTAAGATTTTTACCAATGGCATTCACTATAAAGCAGCTATACCCTGGTTCTAATGTTTGTAAAAACCATTTGCAGAGGCAAGTTCTAAAGGTATCTAGTAATCAAACTCCTGCAGTTAGTTTACAACCCAAACAAAACTTTTTGCATTAGAATGCTTTAAATAACTTGAGATCTTGTGCTTTAGTACCTGGAAACCAGAACTCTGAAGTTTTATCCCTTTCTGCAAAAAGACTTCCTAGGTTTCCTCACAGAATTTCTTGGTTTCTTTATGTACGTTTTTTTTTTTTTTTTCCACTTAATGTGGCCTTAGTGATAATTTACACATTTCCAAAGTATAAGATCTTCTGTTGTGTTTATTCCTTCTCTCTGATCATGTTACCCCAACATCTTGCTTCTTTGGAAAAAAAAGAACATGTGTGCGTGTGTGTGTGTGTGTGTGTGTGTGTGTGTGTAAATATCTCATGTCAGTCATATTACTCAATTAAAATAAATAAAGGTCTGAATCTCACCACTAAAAAAAAGACCAATCAGAACCACTTAGAATAGTCTCAAACTCAGAGATGTGTAACTAGCATGGGGCTTGCTTGAATAAAGTGCACATCCCCAAGTCCCTTTCGAAAACTACTCATAATCTCTGGGGTATGGTTTGGGGACTTGTCCTTTTCAAAGGCCATCTTACATGATTCTGAAACAAGTGATCTATAGATCACAAGTATGAGTAACACTGATCGGAAAGAGAGAGGGTGTTAAAGCTAGCTTGTTATAATAGAAACTTAAAATGGCTTAGTTACTATAGCTTCACAGTGAATTTGGCAGCCAATTTCAAATGAGAAAAAAAAATGACTTATTCAATTTCTCCCTGCCAAACAAAAGTAATATTTAAAATCTCTCTGAAGAAAAATATTTTCCTGACTGAAGCTTAGGAGGAATTTATCATGGATATTCTTACAAAAGAAACAATTAGTAAGCAGTTATATGCCCAAGGTGTTTCTTTTTTCTTTTTTTTCTTCAAAATATTATGGGTATACCAACATTTTGGTTACATATAATGCCTTTGCCTCACCCAAGCCAGGGCTACAAGCTTGCCCTTCCCCCATGCAGTGCACACCACGTCCATTAGTTGTGAGTTTACCCACCCCCTGCCCTTCCTCACCTGACTGGCACCCAAAGAGTATTACTACCATGTGAACAACTTAGTGTTCATCAGTTAGTACCAATTTGATGGCAAATACATGTAGTACTTATTTTTCCATTCTTGTGATACCTCACTTCCAAGAGTGGGGCTCAAGCTCTATCCAGGATAATATAAGAGATGCAATATCACCATTGTTTTTTGTAGTTGAGTAGAACTCCGTGGTATACATATACCACATTTTATTAATCCACTCATGTATTGATGGGCACTTGATTTGTTTCACATCTTTGCAATTGTGAATTGTGCTGCCATGAACATTGGAGTGCAGATGTCTTTATTACAGAATGTCTTTTTTCCCTCTGGGTAGATGCCTAGTAGTGGAATTACTGGATCCAATGGTATTTCTGTTTTTAACTCTTTAAAATATCTCCAAATTACTTTCCACAGGGGCTGTACTAATTTGCAGTGCCACCAGCAGTGTAAAGAGTATTCCAATCTCTCTACATCCACACCAGCATTTGTTGTTTGGGGACTTTTTGATAAAGGCCATTCTCACTGGAATTAGGTGACATCTCATTATGGTTTTGATTTGTGTTTCCCTAATGATTAGAGATGTTGAGCACTTTTTTATATGTTTTCTAGCCATCATTCTGTCTTCTTTGTCCCAGGTTTTAATTTCACCTCTATAAAAGCTGAAGCTGTAGCATTAAATATCAACTTTTATCAGATGTTTCTGTAAGGATAATATAATATCTTAATTCTGTAAAATAATATAATCTAGCAACATTACTTTCTTAGGATATAACTTAGACATAAAACTGGAGAAATGGATATTTAACCTATCCTTTAAAGCAACTCTTTCAAATGTCAAATGTTTCAACCAAGTTTCAGACAAAGACTGAAGAGCAGACTATGCTAGAACTCTCTTCCCAGGGCCAGTGTACCAAAATTCTCTGTCTTGTATTAAAGGAAGTGCCATAGGTCTTACATCCCAGAAATGCAGATGGCAAAGTGATGTCGGGAACATTTGGAGATTGACTACACAGGAGGAAGACCAAAAGATGGTGCCCAGCCCTGCCTTTTGCCGCTTCCCTTTTGCAGCTTTATCTACACAGTTAGTTTGTGAAAGAAACATGATGCACGTGCTGTGTCGTGCAGTGTGAGTTGAGGCTAAAGGCAGCTCCTGCTCTCCCTGTGACCTCTGTGTGTCAAGGTTGTTCAGAACTATGAGGGAGAGTTGCCCCAGGAGGCTTGAGGAACTGGAAGAACTTGTGTTCCTTATTATAGGCGTCTCAGGTACTCGAGAGCCAGAGGCATTTGCCTACTCATTTTGAAGTAAAGGCAAACTTGAGCTTGACCATCAACTTCACTTCTTCTTATTTTCTATGTGGCTTCCTGCCTCAAACTTCATATAAACCAGAAAGCAACAGAACTTTCATAATAAAAAAGAAATAAAATATTGTCCCAAATTTGACAAAACAATTTTTCTATATTTTTTTTCAATGAATTAGTTTTCTCCATGTGAATGATACAATAATAGGTAGGGTCAGTGTTGGTGGTGACCAAATGTCCAGCTGCAAATGAAACACCAAAATGCAAAGGAAGAGTAACATTACACCCAGAGAGTTAAAGCACCAACAGGCTATCTTTTGTGCATTATAGGTTTAAAATTATAAATTCTTTAATACTTATAGAATATTCAGGTGGCCTGTAAAAAGATTATATGTTTGGCTCAAGGCTTTTCTTATCACTCACTAACTGGGAGGGCAAAAAATTTGTTCTTTTATAAGGAGCCATTGCCAGCTCAAATTGCTTCTTTCTTAAAGTTGAAGAAAGGTTTCTGTTTGTATTTTTTTGTTTTCCAGTTGTAGTTACCATTAAAATATAAAATATGTAAGAAGCATTTCCTTATATTTTCCTAATACATAGAGCATCTTTTTGGAGCCTTTATAATTTGAAAGTCTTCATTTAAATTTGATTTTCCCCAGTTTTTCTGTATTGCCCAGCTTAAGTATTTGTCAAAGTGCAGATCCTGCACAGACTCCCAAGAGATCCTCTTTTATTTTCATTTAAAAATTATTTACCTGTTTTTAAAGTCACCCAGGAGAAATATGTTTCTTTTATTCTTTCTTTGAAGTTTCTTAAAGCTGGATGAAATTTCCAGAGAGGTAATTTTAGAAACACTGTAGATAACACCCTTGTGTCTGGCCATGCATATCCTATAAAAGGATAAATGAGTCATGCAAATACATTCCATTAGTGACCTTGTTATAAATTCCATTTTTACCACATTCATGAGAGAGCTCTAATTTTAAAATGCTTTAAGATGGATACTATCCTCAAAAATGTAGCCAGAAGTAGCCCATGAGACTAATAATCTGATATATACAGGGTTTATTTGGTTCAACCAAGGGCTTTCTATGTCTATTTTCAAAATGTATCAAGTGAAAAGGGGGGAAAAAAAGAAACTTGATCAGCAACCAAAACTTCTTTTCAGCAATGCTGGTTTTCTCAACAAAGTTATTTGCCAAGTTCAAGTTGCTTTGGTTTGACTGTTAGCAACATTGATGCTCATCATCTACTTCAGAAGCTATGTCCAGGGACTTCTTTTTTTTATCTTTTAGAAGCAGCTATTATTACATTCTAAAAGCTCCTGCACACAGAGTTATATCTGATTTTTCTATCAGTTTGTGCACAGATATAAGTCTTAAATCAGTTGGTAGTGATGACTTAGTCCTTAGCCTACTTCTAAAACCTCTTGATTTGCCACTATTCAAAATTGTTACAGGGGTTTGTGGCCACTGCACTTAAGTGTGTAGGCTTCAACTCAAAAAATCCCAATCTCTTTGTCTTGGATTTTCAGTATCAAGTGAGGTAGAACATTGGGCTCATCACAGATAAATTCTGAATACGTAAAACACAATCCCAGAAGCATATTCATCCATCCTATCAGCTTGATCTGAATGCTTTCATCTGCTCTCTCACTTCTGGCTCTTTTGGCAACATTTGAAATCAATATGATTCATCAACGCAATAAGTAAGGCATTATCCTTGTGTTCACCAGTTCCACTTTTAACTGGTGCAAAGCAAAGCAAGTATTAAGAAAAGCAGAGTCAAGGCAAATATGAACACTTTAGACTTTAAACTCATTCCAGGAAGATAGCCCAATTAGGGAATTTGGCTACTTCTATAAACAAATACAGACATAAACAAAAGAAACCTTTACTATAGTTTGAGACATTTTTGACGTAGTAGTAGAAGTTGCTCTTTGATCATTGACAAATGCATTTTTTAAATTTGTTACCAGGGCTTCTGGTTTAACAGCTACTTGTAGCTTGTGCTTTTTCCCTATGCTAAGGTGATCCTTTGCTTTAGGTATAGAAATCTCTCATGGCAGTAAAAATATAGGCCAGGACACAGACACCAGGGAATAGTGGGGATGGCATTTCATAATTTCAGAAAATAAGAATCCTAGGACTTATTTTCTTAAAGAGATTAGTAATGGAAGCACTGTTTACCATTAGCAACATTTGAACCAGTCAATAATGTCTATGACATTTTGTACTTTTAAGAAGCAAATAGAAGCCTTCAGTGAAATTCTCTTTAGCATAAACATTTTCTGTAGCTACTGTTGCCTGTGTGGTACATGTGTGTGTTCATGCTAAATCTAGCATGTCTAATCTGTACGACTAGAAAAAGGGGCCAAATGGGTTTGCTTACTGTAATGAATATAGGTAAGTCCAAGTCCTCTGTTTGTCACATGCATAAAATGTTTTTCTAAATTAATAAAGATAAAGGAAAAATAAATAAACACCAAGTGTGAGTATTCTCAACAGTTTTGCTGAATAGTATGCTACATTCCATTACATCTTTTCTTAGACATGAGCTACTTCCAGAAAGTCTTTCTTTCTTCTCGTTTGTAGTAGGCATCAGCTTCTTCAACTTTAGGTGAAAAAGTGCTATACAATGATGGTAATGATTTGGGGACATTTTACTGATTATAATCAAGGAAGTGTCAAAGGAGACTCCATATTAATATGAGATAGAGGAAAGCAAACACTAGGATGTCTAGCCTCATTCTGTTTTGATTTGGATGTCATCTTTTTGCTGGTGGAGAGTCTTACCCCCATGTTGAGGAATGCTGACTAGTCAGGGTGGTAGTTGCTGAAGGATGAGATGGCTGTGGCAACTTTTAAAAATAAGACAGCAATGAAGTTTCTCCATCAATTGATTCTTCCACAAATGATTTCTCTGTGGCATGTGATGCACTTTGACAGCATTTTACCCACAGCAGAACTTCTTTCAAAATTAGAGTCAGTCTTCTTAAATCCTGTCACTGCTTTATCAACTAAGTTTATGGAATATTCTAAATCTATTGTTATCATTTCAACAAGGTTCGTAGCATTTCAAGCTTTACCTGGAGTAGATTTCATCTCAAGAAACAACTTTCCTTGCTCATACATAAGAAGCAACTCCGTATCCATTAATGTTTTATCATGAGATTGCAGCAATTCTTTCACATCTTCAGGCTTTACTTTTGATTCTCATTCTCTTGCTGTTTCTATCACATCTGCAGTTACTCCCTCCACTGGAGTCCTGAGACCCTCAAAGTTATGCATGAGAGTTGAAATCAACTTCTTCCAAACTCCTGTTAATGTTGCTATTTTGATCCCTTCCCATGAACCAGGGAATAGCAAGACCCAAGGATAGGAAGAGAGACAGGGGAAAGATCAATTGGTGTAACAGTCAGAACACACTGTTATTGATTAAGTTCACTGTCTTTTATGGGCACAGTTTGTTGCACTCCAAAACAATTACAATAGTAACATCAAAGGTCACTGATCACAGATCACCATGACAGATATGATAATAATGAAATATGGGAATATTGGAAAAATTACCAAAATGTGCCACAGAGACATGAAGTAAGAGCACAGGCTGTTGGAAAAATGGGGCCGATAGATTTGAGACATGAGATTTCCATAATCTTTTAATCTGTAAAAAAAATGCAATATCTGCAAATTGCAGTAAAGTGATGTGTAATAAAACAAGGTATGCTTGTACGATAAATGTCAGTAATTTGAACTGATTTGAATAGTCTGCATTAAGGATAAGTTTTGATTATAGACTTCTTTAAAAACAGCCTGACTTATTGCTCTCAAGTAACTTTACAGATAGAAAGCAAACATACTCACCTTTCTGTGCAGGGAGATCTTGATAAAACTATTATAAAGAAGATATGTGGGATTTGTAGTTAGACTGTCTATTGTTGACAAAGATGAATGATTGAGAATGTTCACAAATTGTTATTTTTTGGATTTTCCCCAATTTCTCACTTATACTTTTCATTTACTCAGAAAACAATTTCCTGTGATATGATATACAAGTAATTCTAAGGGCCTGACCAAAAACAATATATCAAAATTGGCGCTGAAGCTCAAGATTCTGTCCAATAAAGGGCCACTTAGGAAAGCTGATTTCCAGAAATATCCCTGTTAGGTTCAGATGGAGAATTCAAGAGATGAAACATACATCCTCTAGCAGCAGTACTTAGAGCATCTGCATCGTGGTATAAAATGACTACTGACTGAGTCAAAGTTATCATTTCATTGCAAGGTAATATGTAAAAAGGATGCTGACTCCAAAAGTGTCTAAACACTATTACCTGTAGTATCAATAAATATCAATTAATTATAAAGCAATATTATGTTTTATAATATAAAATAATATATATGTTTCTTTCATTGGATCTTTTAGCAAGTAATCATTATATATAGTGTTTACAAGTTATAAGCAATGCCATATTCTTTACTGTAACATTATATTTTTAAATATCTTTATTTACTCATTTAACCAATATTTGTTATGCTCTAACCATGTGTTCAGGCATTGAACCTAAAACAAATGAGCAAACAAATCTTTTCAAAGCACATTCTTGATCTCAATTATGTTAAAGAAAATAAGCAAATAATTATAATAAAATGTGATATAGCTATAGCAGATGTTCATTTATTTATTCATAAAACAGATATTTACTGAGCTTCTACAATGTGGCAGGAACTGGTCTAGATACCGGGGGTGCAGTGCCCACCAGGACTCCTGATTTCATGGACATTTCATGAAATTACAAAAAAAAAAAAAAATTGACCTTTAAGACTTGAAGCATTAGGATGTGTTTGAATAGAATACTATAATAACATTCTAGACATAAAGAAAATCATGTGCAAAGAACAGTGGTTATGACATAAATAAGAGAATGTGAATGAGATGTTCTGGGCATCTAGGCTGTAGGTTCATGGCAGAAGGGTGGTAGGGATTGAGGCTGGAGCTATGCAATGTATCCTGATAAATGTGAGCTATGCAGTTAATAGGGAATCACTGATGGTTGGAAGCAATGTGATATTTATTTTTGTGCAGATGACTTTCTCAGCTACGTGGACAATGTACTGAAGGAACTGAAGAGACGAGTTAGATAACTGCTTTAGCAGTCAGGTGAGAGATGACAGATGCCTGAAGTCTGGCAGCAGCAAACACAGCCCTGACCCATCCCTGCAGGGGTCCTCAAACTTTTTAAACAGGGGGCCAGTTCACTGTCCCTCTGTCCCATTGGAGGGCCAGACTATAGTTTAAAAAAAAAAAAACTATAAACAAATTCCTATGCACACTGCACATATCTTATTTTGAAGTAAGCAAACAAATGGGCAAAAAAACTCGCATGTGGCCCACGGGCTATAGTTTGAGGACGCCTGCACAGTATTCTCAAGTGCCATATATTTATAATTTGTGTGAGTCAATAATGCCTGAAATTCTCATTTTTTAGTGTTGTTTCTTTGATCACTTTATTTTAACATATATAAGTAACTAAATCAACCATTCATAGATAATATGATTTTATTAAAAAACAAAATTATAGAATATATAAATTATTACTAAATATCAAAAGTAGAGCAGCCATAAAAGGTAATATGGATTTCTAGTATCTTTTAATATCTACAGGCAAGTTCCCCCTAGTTACTCATCTTTTATAAATATTTTAGAATATCTTGTCCGTTATTGTGGCCTGTGAACTTTAGAAAAATTCTAGCAAGTTCCAAAAACAATCCCACTGGAATTTTTATTGAACTCTTATTAAATCTAAAATTAACTTGGTAAAATTATATTTTCAAAATATTTAAACTTACTCTCTAGGAACTTGGTATATTCCTCCAATTATTAAAGTGTCCTATCTCTTACAATAAAATTTGTAGTTTTCTCCCTACCATTCTTTAAGGAAAGCTAATTTTAGATGTTATGATTATGGTTGCCAATGTCAAATGGGTCTTATTGATTGTTGCTGATATAGAAGATAGCTATTGATATTTGTATTTTCTATAACCAGCTAACTTACTAAATTATTTTATTAATTCTAAAATATTTTACTTAATTTAGGGAGTGATGGTAGGGTTCTTGTACATTTATGTCTATAGTTTTTAAGAGTCATATGACTAGTTTCTGTTTCATATCAAGATATGGGCAGTTTGGGGTTTTAGTTCTTGATTTTAATATTTATATAATCTCAAGTGTTTCATCACATTTTTAGCATTTTCATTGTTAGGAAAGATGCTGATTATTGGTCTTAAATATAGATCCTTAACATGTTAAAATGTATTTCCATTCCTAATTTTTAAACATTTGTGTTTGTAGTCACGAATATCAGATCTTATTAAGTAACTTGTGATATTTATTATGACTGCCAATAAGGTTTTTTTTTTAAATACTTTGATATACTCTACCTTGGTAAAATATTTCTGAATTTTAATTCAGACTTTTTTTTTTTAACTGAGATAAATACTACTTATCATTTTTCTCTTTAAGTGTTTTACTCCTTTTATTCAGTTAAACCTTGAATCGAATCATATATCTATCCTGTTTTTACTTACTGAATTTCTCTCAGTTTTTAGTTTAGTTGAATATATTAATTCTTAAAGAATAACAACATTCTATAGTATTTTTTGAATAAGAGAGAAGGAATCTCTAATTATTCTTTTCATGAGCATTCTGTTTTTAATCTTAAGATCTTGCAAAAAAGTACAGTAATGATCCTTAACCATGTCCTTTCTTATGTTGGCAAACATAATTATATAGGTCATGTTCTCTTGCAAGTCTATAAATGCAATCCACTTTATAAATAAAAGCAAGAACAAAGACCATATGATTCTGTCAATAGATGCAGAAAAAGCATTTGACAAAGTCCAACATACTTTTATGATAAAAACTCTTAAAAAATAGGCATAGATGGCCCTTACCTTAAACTTATCAAATCCATTTATGACAAACCAACTGCTAATATCATCCTAAATGGGGAAAAATTGAAATCATTCCCTCTTCAAACCGGAACTAGACAAGGATGCCCACTCTCTCCCCTCCTATTCAACACAGTGCTCGAAGTCCTAGCTATAGCAATCAGGCAAGAGAGGGGTATTAAGGGCATCCAAGTTAGAGCAAATGAGATCAAACTCTCACTCTTCGCCGATGATATGATATCTTGAAAACCCCATGGATTCTTCCAGGAGACTCCTAGATTTGATTAATGAATTCAGTAAAGTTTCAGGGTATAAAATCAATACACACAAATCAGAAGCATTCATATATGCCAACAACCATCAAGCAGAAACTCAAATAAAAAATGTAATACCCTTTACTATAGCCCCAAAGAAAACTAAATACCTAGGAGTATACTTAACGAGAGATACGAAAGATTTATATAAGGAGAACTATGAAACACTAAAAAAATAAATTGCAGATGATTTAAACAGATGGAAAAAATCTACCATGTTCATTGATTGGTAGAGTCAATATTGTTAAAATGTCAATATTACCTAAGGTGATCTACAGAATCAATGCAATCCCCATCAAAATACCACCAGCATTCTTAACAGATCTAGAAAAAATAATTCTTTGCTTTGTATGGAGCAAGCATATTTTAAATATAAATGATTTCTTTTCCATTGGGTAGATACCCAGTAGTGGGATTCCTGGATTGAATGGTAGGTCTACTTTTAGTCCTTTAAGGCCGTGGTCCCCAACCCCTGTGTTGGGACCCATACAGGTCCATGACCTCTTAGGAGGAGAGTGGCAGGTGAGTAAGGGAAGTTTCATCTGCATTTACAGCTGCTCAATATGGCTTGCATCACAGCCTGAACTCCGCCTCCTATCAGATCAACCAGGGCATTAGAGTCTGCATTATGGTGAATTGTACAGTTATTTCATTATATGTTACAATGTGATAATAACAGAAATAAAGTGCACAATAAATGTAATGTACTCAACTCATCCTGAAATCACCCCCTACCTAAGTCTATGGAAAAATTGTCTTCCATGAAACTGGTCCCTCGTGCCAAAAAGGTTGGGACCACTGCTTTAAGGAGTCTACATGTTGTTTTCCATAGAGGTTGTACTAATTTATATTCCCACCAACAGTGTATAAGCATTCCCTTTCACTGCATCTGCACCAACATCTATTGTTTTTTAACTTTTTATTAATGGCCATTTTGACAGGGGTAAGGTGGTATCTCATTGTGGTTTTAATTTGCATTTTCCTGACAGTGATGTTGAACATTTTTTCACATGTTTGTTAGCCATCTGTGTATCTACTTTTGAAAAATGTCTGTTCATGTCTTACCTGTTTTTTAAATGGGTTATTTTTTTTTTCTTGCAGATATGTTTGAGTTCCTTGTAGAAGCCAGAGAGTAGTTCTGTGTCAGATATATAGTTTGCAAACATTTTCTCCCATTGTATATGTTGTTTATTTACTCTGTTGATTATTTCTTTTGCTGTGAAGAAGCTTTTTAATTTAAACAAGTTCTATTTATTTATTGTTGGTTTTGTGGTATTTGCTTTTAAGGTCTTAATCATAAATCCTTTGGCTAGGCCAAGGTCCAGAAGAGTTTTTCCTAGGTTTTCTTATAGAATGTTTATGGTTTCAGGTCTTATATTTAAGTCTTTAATCTATCTTGAGTTAATTTTTGTATGTGGGAAGAGATACGGATCCAATTTCATTCTTCCACATGTGCCTATCCAATTTTCTCAGTACGATTTATTGAATACAGCGTCCTTTCCCCAGTGAATATATTTGTATATTTTGTTGATGATCAGTTGTTTGTAGGTATATGGTTTTATTTCTAGGTTCTCTAGTCTCTCATGTTCCATTGATCTATGTTATCTACTTTTATACCCATACCATGCTGTATGTATACTACTATAGCCTTGCAGTATAATTTGAAGTCAGGTAATGTGATACCTCCAGATTTATTCTTTTTGCTTAGTATCACTTTGGTTATTTGAGCTTTTTTTTTTAATTTATTACATATGAAATTTAGGATTACTTTTTCTAATTTTGTGAAAAATGACATTGTACTTAATAAGGAAAAGTTGAAAGCATTATCCTAATAACTGGAACAAGACAAGAATATCAACTTTTATCACTTCTATTCAACATATTACTCAAAGTCCTAGCCAGAGCAATCAGGCACCAGAAAGAAATAAAGGGCATCCAAAATGGAAAAGGGGAATCAAACTATTTCTGTTTGGCAATGATATGATCTTATATCTAGAAAATCCTAAAGACTCCTTCAAAAGACTCCTAGAATTGATAAATGAATTCAGTAAAGTCCTAGGTTACAAAATTAATGTATATAAATCAGTAGTGTTTCTATACAGTAATAATGGCCAACCTGTGAATTAAATCATCAAGAATACAGTACCATTTACAATAGGTGCAAAAATAGAATAAAATATCTAGGAATATACTTAACAAAGGAGGTGAAAGATATCTCAAAGGTGAACTACAAAGTATTGATGAAAGAAATCATAGATGACACAAATTGGGGAACATCCCATGCTCATGAATTGGGATAATCAAAATTGTCAAAATGACCGTACTGCCCAAAGTGATCTACAGATTCATTTATTTTTTCAAATAATAAGGGGTAGAGTTTAAGGTCTTGAGCTCATTGGATTACCTGGTTTTCAATTTCTGGCTCTGTGTCTTCCTAGCTGTGTGACTTTAGAAAATTTATTTAACTGCCTGAGCTCAACTTCCTCATTTGTAATGGGATTAAACTACTATGTGTAGGGCTATCATAAGAATGAAATAAATTAATCTACATGAAGCTGGGCAAATAGTACCCTTGACATTGTAAGTGACAGCAAGTGTGGCTAACTTTATAACTTACCTTGCAAATCCTAGACATATAAAATCCTATAAAACATTTGAATTAAGTAGCTAGCTATCCTTAAACAACTATAAGTATAGTATCATTTTTTGTTCCCCTTTTCTCACTTAGAATTATTTATTAACTCTGTTATTTTCTAAAAGCACCTAGAATTGAAACCCATTTTTTTCTTTCATTTGTTCATCCAGCATATTTATTTTACTTCTTCATTCTTTTTACTATACTTGAAATACTCTTAGTTTCAAACTAAAGGTCAAGAAATAAGGTCAAATACAAAGTTTGACAATGTACATAAGCTTGGAAATAATATAATCTAAGAGGCTCTATTTGTCTCTCCTCTAGGGTTGTTTAAATGGGACAAATTAAGGGTCAGAACCACTAAGGGAGCACACTAACAGGAATATAAGTACAAAAGCAAAGCAAAACAAAATATTAATTTCTGTTTCCCAATTTCTTCTGACTCCCCATTTCATAATTTTTGGTCGGAGATAAGAGCGAGTAAGACATTTACTTTGCATTCCTATTTTCTGAGGAACCAGGAAATAGGGTCAACTTATACTTCCAGTTAATTTCCAGTGCATGCTACAGCACCCAGTCTTCCACAGTCACTTAAGGTTGCATCAAGGTTG
Source organism: Microcebus murinus (assembly GCF_040939455.1). Taxonomy (NCBI): domain Eukaryota; kingdom Metazoa; phylum Chordata; class Mammalia; order Primates; family Cheirogaleidae; genus Microcebus; species Microcebus murinus. Next base: position 72,478,767 of record NC_134108.1, read on the forward strand.
CTGTGATCCAGAGAGTTATATGAAGATGTTTCCTGTCTACAAAGTATTGGCCTAACAATATAGAAAGGCTGTGTCAATATTCTAGAGTCCAAGGCCTTTGCCAAATCCTTTTTACAAAATGGTGTTTAAATTTTTCTAATTAAATCAGTTGGGAAAGGTTATTGTGGTTATCTTGCTCTTTAATAAACTGCTTTGGGAAAAACTTTTCTATTTGCTTTATTTTAAAAATTAATGGCTATTGAAAACTTTGGTGGTGACCTTAGAATACAAATAAGGACAACTAACACTTCTAAAATGCTTACTGTGCCAGGCACTGTTCAATGTATATTACATATAGCTACTCATTCAGTCTATGCAACAACCCAATAGAGTAGGTGCTATTATCTTTATGGTTATTTCATATACTAATAAAGTGTGGCACCAACAGATTAAATAACTTTTAATCTGTTTAAAAGTTAAACAGATTTTCCAGGGGAAAAAAGCTAGTAAACTACAGCACTATGTTCAAACTCAAGCTTGATGCCATTGGTAGCCATGATTAGAGAAAGAGAGAGATAGAGACATACAGAAAGGGACAGAGATTCTGAGGACCAGTCAGATATTTTCCTTTGATCATGTTAGACACTCAAATATTATTATGGTATATTTCATCTCCACACTTTTTAAAACCTGGGCCTAAATGTAAGAAGTCTGACATATGTTTTTGTTGCTGAAAATTGAGTCCAACCTAATACACAATTCATAGAACAAAAAAAAAGATAAAATGCTTTTATGGTGTAATGTTTTTGTTCTATAAATTCTAGAATAAACTTTTTGGTATTTATTATAAAGTACCACATGTAAACACAGTATAATTATCATTTAGTTTGTTATAACAAAATATAGTAATTTAATCTTGGTCTTTAAGAAGCGGAGGTTGTGAAATTTTAGTTGGCCCTGTTTTTGCTGATTTTATCACAGAAAATTGTGAAGGGCACATGCAATGGTATTAACATAAATGATAGCATGACAGCACAATCTAAACCCTTGAGAATTAAGCTAATTATACATGTTTAATAATTAATGAAATTCTTTCCTTAGAAAAAATTATTTAATTGAAATGAATAATTTGTTCAGTACATATGATCCTCTCAATAGACACAGAAAAAGCATTTGACAAAATTCGACAACTTTTTATGATAAGAACACTCAACAAAATAGGCATAGACAGGGCTTACCTAAAAATGATACAAGCCATATATGACAAATCTACAGCCAATATCATACTGAATGGGGAAAAATTGAAAGCATTCCCACTTAGAACTGGAACAAGACAAGGTTGCCCACTATCTCCACTTCTATTCAACATAGTGCTAGAAGTCCTTACTACAGCAATTGGACAAGAGAGAGGAATTAAGGGCATCCAAAAGGGAGCAGAAGAGATCAAACTCTCACTCTTTGCTGATGACATGATATTATACCTAGAAAACACCAAGGATTCAATCAAGAGACCTCCTTGAATTGATAAATGAATTTGGTAAAGTCTTAGGATATCAGAGGCATTCATATATGCCAACAACAGTAAAAGTGAGAACAAAATCAAAGACTCAATTCCCTCAAAATAGCAACAAAGAAAATAAAGTACCTAGGAATATATTTAACTAAGGAAGTAAAAGACCTTTACAGGGAGAAATATGAAACACTGAAGAAGGAAATAGCAGAGGATATAAATAGGTGGAAGAATATACCATGCTCATGGGGCGGCAGAATCAACATTGTTAAAATGTCTATACTACCCAAAGTGACCTACAGAATCAATGCAATCCCTATCAAAATAGCATCATCATTTTTCACAGATATATAGAAAAAATAATTTTACACTTCGTATGGAACTAGAGAAGATCCTGTATAGCAAAATCAATCCTAGGCAATAAAAACAAAATAGGAGATATCAATTTACCAGACTTCAACCTATACTACAAGGCTATAGTAATTAAAATATCTTGGGAATGGCACAAGAACAGGGACATTGACCAGTGGAACAGAACAGAGAACCCAGATATAAAACCATCCTCATATAGCCAACTAATCTTCGACAAAGCAGACAAAAACATACACTGGGGAAAAGAATCCTTATTCAATAAATGGTGCTGGGAAAACTGGACAGCCACATGTAGAAGACTGAAACAGGACCCACACCTTTCACCTCTCACAAAAAATCAACTCACACTGGGTAACAGACTTGAACCTTAGGTGTGAAACTATTAGAATTCTGGAGGAAAACATTGGAAATACTCTTCTAGACATTGGCCTTGGCAAAAAATTTATGAAGAAGACCCCAAAGGCAATCACAGCATTAACAAAAATAAGTAAGTGGGACCTGATCAAATTAAAAAGGTTTTGCACAGCCAAAGAAACTCTCAAGAGAGCAAACAGACAACCCACGGAGTGGGAGAAAGTTTTTGCAAGCTACACATCCGATAAAGGGCTGAAAACTAGAATTTATTTAGAACTCAGGAAAATCAGCAAAGAGAAATCAAACAACCCTATCAAAAAGTGGGCAAAGGATATGAACAGAAATTTTTCAAAAGAAGACAGAATAATGGCCAACAAACATATGAAAAAATGCTCAACATCTCTAATCATCAGGGAAGTGCAAATCAAAACTGCAATGAGATATCACCTATCTCCAGTGAGAATGGCCTTTATCAAAAAGTCCCCAAACAATAAATGTTTGCATGGATGCAGAGAGATAGGAATACTCCTACACTGCTGGTGGGACTGCAAACTAGTGCAACTTCCGTGGAAAGCAATATGGAGATACCTTAAAGTGATACAAGTAGATCCACCATTTGATTCAGCAATTCCATTACTGGGCATCTACCCAAAAGATCAAAAGTCACTTTATGAAAAAGACACCTTCACTCAAATGTTTATAGCAGCACCATTCACAACTGCAAAGTTGTGGAAACAACCCAAGTGCCCATCATTTCAGGAGTGGATTAATAAAATGTGGTATATGTATACCATGGAGTACTATTCAGCTTTAAGAAACAATGATGATATAGCATGTCTTGTATTTTCCTGGATAGAGCTGGAACCCATTCTACTAAGTGAAGTATCTCAAGAATGGAAAAACAAGCACCACACATACCCACCAGCAAATTGGTATTAACAGATCAACATCTAAGTGGACATATAGGAATAACATTTATCTGGTGTTGGGCAGCTGGGAGGGGTGAGGAGAGGATGGGTATATACAAACACAATGACTGAGATGTGCAATGTTTGGGGGATGGTCATGCTTGAAGCTCTGACTTGAAGGGGGAGAGGAGGCATGGGCAGTATATGTAACCTTAACATTTGTACACCCATAATATGCTGAAATAAAAAAAAGAAAGAAGAAAGAAAGAAAAAAAATACTATGCTTGGTATCAAACCTTCTTCTTACTGATCTTTCTCTTTGAAAGTTAAAGTTTACTTTTGACATTGAATGTTTTTCTACAATCTCATTCACTTGGTTCCTTATACTTTCTGAAGCAGCAGCAGCAATAGTCTTTCTAGTGAAATAAGCTGGATAAGCCTGAATAAATACTCTATCTGCAATGTTTTGGGAAAGGGAATGAAGAAAAGATAGACTCTAGCCCTATAGGTAGGCTTAATGAAAAAGCAGTCCCTGGTTTGAAAATACAGTACAGGGACAACCTTGAATCTAATTTATTAAATAATGTTCAAGTTTTAGTACTTTTACTATTAGTAGTAGCAAATTACTTGTGACATGTCTAACAACTGAGGGTATTTGTGACATCTCAGGTGAGTAACGCTAAATTTAACTAAATGCAGATGTAATGTGGCAATGAATGTCCCTGCCCTCAAATGTTTCTTAATTATTTCCTTAAGAAAACTGGCTAAAAGAAAAGCTACTGAATTGAAGGATATTGATTTTTGATATAGGTTGCCTAACTTGATTTCTAGAAAATTGTTCCAATTTTTACATTCAATAGTACTGGGCCTGGTATTAAATTTTGTTAATTTGGTAAGTGACAAATCTTATCTTTAAAACAAAAGTATTTGAAATTGAGTAATTTAATTTTTCCCCTCATGTTTAGTTTTTCTTTTTTTTTCTCATCTTTTCCTTCTTCCTCTCTCTCTTCCTCCTTCCTTCCTCTCCATCCTTCCTTTCCTTTCTCTTCTATGAAATACCTGTTCACAGAAAAAATTATATTTATTTTTTCCTGTTAAAGGCCTTCATTTGTATTAACTTAGATTAAGTTTGCATATGTTCAAATCCATAGACAAAGAAACTGATCCAAAATGTCTGAAAAACTTCAACAGATTAAGAACACCACCACCACAACCAATAATTTATGATCCCTGTAATTAAAATAATCCCTTGAATCTTTTGGAAAGATACAATGGAATGGTATGTACTTGGATTTAGAGTTCTAGCAGTGAGCAGAGGCAGGGGCTAGCCAGGATGTGTTCATTAGAATTATATTTTTCTGGTTAAGGTCACCAAATGTGTCCAATATATCAAGTCTTATTGTAATATCAACTGACAACTTTAATGCCATAGAAAATTTTGTATTTGTGAAGATGGGGATAGGGGAAAAGTGCTGATATCAACTTGCTAACCTTCTCACTCTATTAAAACATGCAATTAGTTGCACAAAGAATTTGGCTAATTGAGGTATACATGACTGTCATATTATTGAAACAAATGTAATAACTTTTCTAGATTCTGTGAAGATATGAGTGAGTCAGTCCTTATTTTCCCGACAAGGTTTTAATTTAGGCACAGGTAAGGAGGGAAATGGAAAGGAAAGGGAAGGAAATTGTCTAGTGTCTACCATATGCCAAGTAGTAGGCTATATCCTTTATACATTATTAATCCAATAACTTCCCCCCCCACACAAAAAAACACTGCAATGTAGATATTGTGATACCCACCTAAGATGAGAAAACAGACTAGTTGAATATGGAAATATACAATCCTTAAGTGCTGGAATTGGTGCCCTGATAGAGGATCAGTCTGTCTCCAAAGACTTGGCTCTCTATATACGGAGCTGTTGGGGAAATATTTGTTTTTGGTATTAACTCAATAAAATATACATGAGAAGGAAATCTGCCACCAAAATATATCAAATAATTTATGTTAAAGTCAAAGAGGAACAATCTTTTCTATTACTCTCCAGTTTGTAGTCTACTAGTAAGTATCATAGTAACCTCTGACTCATGATTTTTATAACAAATGACATAATTAAATTCTTTCTCCATGGAAAATCTATGTGTAAATCAACTTATCCAATTCTTCATTGAGTTTATCACATAGATTAGCATACTTTAAATCCTGAAAAATAGTCAGCAAATTGGCTTGACATTTATTACATAAAACTAAACTAATTTGATAAGGTTATGTCCACCAATGACACACCTGACTGAAAATTAAAGGAAAAAAAGGAACAAGATCACATCATATAAGTATACTGACTTTATTTATAACAATGGGTAAAATAAAATTCATTTATTCAATACATATATATTGAGTGGCTTCTATTGCATTATTTCATACACTGGAAACGAAATAAATGTCTTGATCTTATCGAAATTTTATCCTATTTTAGGGGATGCATCAGATAAAGAAATACATATAGTATCATGTCAGGTTACAGAGTGGTTGTGCTTTGAAAGAAACAGAGCAAAGTAAAAAAATAGAATAGAGTGACCAGAGAGTGTATTTTTAAGGCCATTGTTCAGAGTCTTCTTTTCTGAGCAAGCGATTTTGGACAAAGACCCAAATCAAGTGAAGGGGTGAGCACGACCATATCTGAGGGAAGAGAATTCCAGGCAGAGGGAACAGCAAGTACAAATGCCCCGAGCGTAGAGTGTGCTTGACGTGTTAAAGGTACAGCAAAGAGACAATGTGGCTGGAACAGAGTGAGCAAGAGAACACAGCAGAATTGTCAAGGGGACTAATGTAGAAGAACCATTTTAAGTGTGATGGAATGAGAAACCATGAGGTTGTTTCAAGTAAGGTAGTAACTCAATCTGACTTGTATTTTAAACACATCACACTCTGGCTACCAAGTTGAAAGCAGCCGGGGGCAGGGCAAGTGTGGAAGCACAGAAAACAGCAAGGAGGTTGTTGGAATAGTCAAGACAGTATAAGAACTTCCACCTGCTCCCAGTAAAAAAAAAACGTATCCTGAGGAAACAGTGTTTTAAATCATCCAAAGCCTTTCTTAATAAGTACTTAAAATTTTGAAATACTTTGCTTTTTTAAAAACCTCCATAGATTTTGCTGAGAATAGAGAATTTATCAAGGATCAGCTGACAGTGAAGTTTCAGAACAATTTGTCAAAGCGCTTGCTAAACAAGGGCTATAAAGATTATGGCATTTTTTATATGCATGTTAAAAATCCTTGTCATGAGATGATATGACAAAGAGAGGATGTGACATTTTTTAGCCCCTGGGAGCATGGCATTTGTCTAAGGGAAGTTGTAGGATCCCGCATTCTTTCTTAGGAGCCTTCAGTTTGTACTTCCCTGTTGGGGCCATCCCTGGCAAGCAGTTCTCAGCTGAGTTACCAATATCCAGATGGAGCATGATGTGACTGCTTGTATCCCAGGGGCCTTCACTGAGTCATCAGGTTTATGAACTATAGTCACTTCTATATGCCCAAATGAATTTGAGGGACTAATGACTCTGAATGCCAAAATTTCTTGTTGTGCCTGTCACTGATTAATGATCTCCAGGGCACATGAGAGCTTGCCTGTTTTAGAAAGAACAGAGGCCGCCATGCTCAGAAAGAATTGTCCTTAAATGCTTAAGTCAGCAGAGAGTCATCCAGGAGGGCTTGGATTGAATTCTCTTCCTTTTTCAGTATTGTCATCAAAATGAAAGATAGGCAGCTGTTTCCTAAACTGGTAAGAAGAGATGGGAAAAAAAGACATTGTTAAACTGCTATCAAGCCAAGATTTGCCTGTTATGGTAGAAATTCCATGACAATTATGCAAAATGTGGGCATTCAACTAGCATGCCAGTAAAATCGAATATACGGATGAAAGATAAGTAACAAATAAATACAAAATACAACTTGTGGGCGCTGTGCATCTATGTAGAAAACAGAAAGAGAGAGTTTAGTGTCTCATACATGCCACATTGGATTGACACGAGAGGCTGGAAAGTAAATTCAGACCCTACAACTTCCTAACAAACTCTGTCTCTGAGTTTCCTGTAATATCCCTCCTCCTGCCTGGCCATAAATGGGTGCAGAGGCAGCCCATGAGGCCATACCACCCCACTGTTCCACATTTACAGCAGGCCTCAACTCCCTCTCCCTGCCAACTGCTCCCACCCTTGCCCTGTTTCACCTGACATAGCTAATAATCCTAACCTGTTCTGATCTAAGTCTCAGGGGCAAGTAAATAATATAATAAGTAATGTTTCATTCCTGACTCTCCTTTTTTTTTTTTTTTTTTCATTTTTAGCTTTTACTCTCCTAACCACCCCCAAGTCAGAGGAATGGAATTGTCTTTTACTTTTCTTGCCATCTCTGTTATACTTTCTCACCTCTTGACTAAAGCACCATTGTTAAGACTTTCTGGCAGTAAAGAGAAACAGATACTGGCTTACCAATAAGCAGACCTATTACACCTAGAGATAGATAGGATTTTCCAGCATTTTCCATAGGTTTGGGTCTAAACAGCCCATAATAGAAGCAATGATGATTCTGGGCTCTATTCCTCAATTATGGTTGTGGTCTATTTGTTTTAATACCTGTGTTGATAGAATCTGGGTACTATCTCTGGAACAGGGCATATTTGAATGGAATAAGAAAAATAAATATCATAAAAAGAATAAATATTAAGTTGTCTGCAATTTTTTCTAATGGGCTTGCTATTTCAGTATCAAACTATAGCAAGTAGAACCATAGAGCTCAGAAGGTCACCTAGATATATGCAGACTGAGTCAATTCTGCAAAATAAATGTTTATTGAGCACTTCAGTCAATAATAATCTTTAGAACCCCATTTTTCTCTCATGAGATGCCATGACTGACTAGGATTCCACTGATTTTATAACTAAGAGAGAGCAATTGGGATATTTATGAGGTTTTGGGGTTGTGGTGAGTGGGAACTTGGTACTGATATGTAACATAAAATCACATTAAAGAATTGAAACTGTAATTGGGTATTCCCAAAATATAAATGGAGATTATTTCTGAAAGCTTACTTCTAAACTCTTGCATGTGGGTGGGGGCAGAGTGAAGTTGAAGATCAAAGAGAAACATATTGCTTGAGGAGGCTCAAAATATTCCTCTCTTTTTATCGACTCAAGTTCTCTGCCAATTGATAAATGAGGCAAAATGTTAGCTTTATACTGATAAAAGTAATATTGGAGAATATTACTTAGCACATAGTAGCATTCGATTCTTAACATCAAAGCTCACCGTAACAGTTTGTTCGCTGAGTCAGGCTATGCTGGTCAATGTAGGCTTCCACATGAGTACAGCTTTGAGGCCATACAACTCAGAAGAACAGAGCTCTCTCTTGGCAGCTTGGCCTCCAGGAAAAAATGCATAACATTACACATGCTCAGTTTCTCCTTCTAAAGGTACAGCTTCAGGTTAAGTTCCATCTTCTTGTCTATTAGAATTCTCTTCATATGAAAGGAAATAATATCAGAAACCTGGAAAAATTGTTACCCATCCACTTTGTTGTGATTCTACCCTTTTTGTTGAAACCTCTGCCTTATCACCCAAGCTCAGCTCAAGTCTGAACCTTACCTGTGAATTTCACATAATACCAGGAGTCTAAAGAAAAGGTCAGCTGGTAGTCAGTAAAAAGATGATGAAAAGGAGGTAGTAGGTGAAAGACAAGAAAAACTGTAGATAAGATAAAGATGAATAAATTATTACATTTGGATTCTAATATATCTGTTTTCCTTTTCTATTTCTAATGATTAGAATGACATATAGCCATTATGAAATCATGATTCTAAAGAAGAAAACGAATTTTGAGAAGAAAAATGAAGAAGAAAATAACACATGCACCCCATAAATATGTACAACTATTACAATATCAATAAGAAATCATGAACACTATTCTGGTGACAGACACATCAAAAGCCCTGACTTCCACATAACAAAAACATTTGTACTCCCTTAATATTTTGATACTAAGAAAACAAGAGCGGGTCTCAAAAACAAATGAACTTCAAAAATTATAAAATAAAAGGAAACAACTTTTTACAACATCTTGATTATATTTCTCGAGATTTATTTCACTAGAAAAGCCAGGACAATATTCTGGCATTGTTCTCTTTTTCTGGGGGCATTGCATGAATAAATCCTATGAAATGTAATCAAAATGTGAGGATATTTCTTCATGCTGAGAATGCCTGAGGTGTGACGTGTCCTGATAACCAGCTGTTGGGAATAGATTCAGTTTTCTTAAAGGGTGGTCCATAAGCACGAGAAATTCTATTTTGTATTCTTTAAGCACTTAAAGACTACAAATATACGCGTTTCAATATTTTATGTAGAAAATGGATTGATTTAAATGTCACATAAAGTTATATGAAGCTCTTACGCTAGCAGCCTGATTTTTATTCAACTAAATGGAAGCAAGCTAAAGAATTCTTGGTTGTTCTTGTTTTTTAATAAAAGGGAAGTTAATAAAAAAAAAAAGAGAAATGAAGTTATGTCATTATCTTAAACACATTTTAGAAAGTCTGGAGAACATAAGATTGAAACCATATAAAGAATCAATGGAGCATATGCTTCACAATTGCCTAATTAGAGATGGATTAATTTTCAAGCAGTTGTGGTACATTTACCACTTAATATAACATGCCTAATTTTAGTTGTTTTGTGTAGAATTAGATTTATATAAAATATGTTATTATGTATTATATAATTATATATAAATTATGAATAATAAGAATTATAGCAATATATTGAAAATTGATAACAGATTTCATTAGAAATTAAACTAATAATTTCTATAGGAAGAATAACAAATTAAAACCAGAGTCTGACTTGGGGAGAATATGTTGAAGAGTAATAAAATAGTGTTGAAATAAAAATAAAAACAATATAGTATAACAATTATTTAATAGCATTTACACTGTACGAGGTATTATAAGTAATGTAGAGATGATTTAAAGTATGTGGGAGCATGTGCATAGGTTATATGCAAATACTATACCATTTTGTATAAGAAACTTGAGCATTCATGGATTTTGGTATTTATGAGAAGGGAGTGGTGGGCCTGGAACCAATCCCCCACTAATACCATGAGATGATTATATTTATTTTTCTCCAAAATTGAATTTACTCTGGTAAATATCATTATCTCACTTAACTTCTGAAAAAATAAACAAAATCTATTTCAAAAAGTGAGATAACGAGACTAGATTATAAAGTAGTATCTTTTGTTTACCAAGCATCTTTGTGTGTTTTTAAAATCTTTTTAATAGAATGAAAACTAATGTCATTGGAAGAGGGGGAGGGAACTGGTATAATTTATTGTTTTCTATTCTTTGGATAAAAGTAATTGACTTGCTCTTTTACTTTCCAATCAGTTGCTTTGTTCCATCATTGTGGAAACACACCTCACACTGAACAATTCTCCTAAGCCAAAGTAATAAGGATTTAAATATGGAATGTATAAAATATGCCAATTTATGAAGTTGCTTTGTATCCAGAAGAATCTATATACACGAAGATTTCTATATTTTTCACTTGGTTGTGTGCACGTGGATGTGAAGAATTTGTGGAAAAGCCATGATTTTGTTATCCTAAGCTTGTTTTTACATCATTTGTTGAGTGTGATCCACCTGCAATTTCTGCCCTTTCGTGAGCATTTCCACTGATCCAGCTGATCTTGCTGCTGCTGCTCATTCCTCTCTCACCTCCCTGTCCCTACCTCAGTAGAAAAGGACATCTCCAAGACTCGAACATGCTTCCTCAGCCCAAGGTATGGGGGTAACTGTGCTTCCTTGCCGTAATCTTTGTGATTTGTTGAACAGCTTAGTTCCATTGAGATGAAATTTAAAGTCTGTGCTTCACCTGTGCTTTGGAGATGCCGCTGCCACCAAGTTAACAAGTTGCACATGCCCAGTGCACTAGGAGACTCTGGTAAATGATGCAGTTGTTAGTTCTACATAGATGTCAAGTTCCTGAGTCTCCAATCACATCACACCTCGTGGCTTATGCTGTCAGCCTTTGTTGCCAGCCAGTCTGTGTCCGAGGGTACCATTAGGTAAAGGAGCTATTTGGGCTACTTTTCCCTCCCCATCAGACAGTGATAAGGCCATAGGTCAGTAGATCAAAAGCCCTCCCTCAACCCCCAGCACCAGTGCCTAAGTAGAGGTGTACACTTCCTGCTATAACTCCAGAGACTCTCTAAGCCATTAGTTCTTGATTGTCCTCAACTCCACCTCAGAAGGCTTTTGCATTTAGTTTTGTCTGTACTAAGCCCTAGTTGCTACAATATTTCCAATTGGAGCAGTCAATTTTGAATACTTCTATGGATGCCTAGGCTACTGGACCCCAACTGAATATAACCATAAGCTTCCTCCTCCAGCTTTAACCAGTGGTCTGATGCAGTCAGCAGACTCAGTTACAACCCATAATTCCTTCTAGAGTTTAATCCCCAGGACCTGGGGGCTAATTGACCCTGATATTTCTGTTTTCTGCCTGGAAAGAAGTCCTGGGGAGAGGGAGCTTGGAACTTAGTCTTTAATCCATTCCTTACCCCCTTCTGGAATGTTCTACGTTTTCACCAGGCCCGATTAGATTTCCCTACCACCCTGGCCCCTACCTCACTGTCCCTCTTCCCTCCATTTACCCCCAAATTTAGTTCCTGGAATGATTCTGCTATATCTTTGTTCAAACTTGGTCAGATTTTTGTTCCTTCTCTTGAGCTTTAGTGTTTAACATATTTCCTTAAAACCCAGAATTCTCCTGGGTGTCTCCGCCATGAGTACAACTTTCCCATGGGCCCAACATGTTTTGCAGCGGGGTAGTCTGGTCTATACTGATACTTTTACTAGAAACTTAAATAGAGTAAGAGCTACATACTGCCACCTTGCTCTGCCAGGTAAAAGGTAAAGGAGTTTACCTGGCTAATTTCTGCCGCTTGTGTCTTTTCCTTACAGAAAGTTTCTCAGCCTATTCCAAGAAGGAGCAGGGAGACCAATCGTAAATTTAACCCACTACCTTGGGATCTATTTTATTGCCAAGCCCATTTTCTATGAGTTCAGCCTTATTTACTTCTCAAAATCTCTGTTTTTGATGGTCTTTTGAAATGGCTTAGAATTAACTTGCCTTATATCTGACAACTTCCCTATCTCTGTATTCACTTCTAAAATCTTACCTCCATTTGTTATTCCTGGAATTAGAGAAATTCCTCATTGTGCTTCTAGTCTGAATTGTCTATGCTCTGACATGGTATCATTGTTTGAATTCTGAGAATTCGCTATTTGCCTACTTCACTGGATTCTGATTAGCTTCTTCCTTACCAGGTCACCAGTCCCTGTGTTGAATCTAACTTTTGGCTTTTCCCAAACTTGGATATTGATCAGGTGAAATTAAAGTCAGAGTAAGCACTTGCTCCACAGTAGCAAACAGAACAGGTATGTCTATCTTCATTAATCAAAATAGATGAAGTTACCTAATACTATTTCTTTCACCTTATTTTATTGAGAACAGGCTCTGAATTACAGAGCCAAATGATGGTTATAAAAAATTCTAGCCAAAACAAAAAAAAAAATAAAAAAAACAAGAAAGAAAGAAAGAGAGAGAAATAAAGAAAGAAAATAAATTACAGCAAACTGGTACTGCAGTTCACAGCCTGGAAATACCTAGTAAAATATATATCAAGGGACGTAACTACAAACATGTAATTACACAGACCTCTTTTCAAGAACTTGTAATGTTATTCCTAAATTGATATCATTTGGCAACAGATATACACTTATGACAAACTAAATAGGGTTACAATTATGAATTATGGATTTTCTCTTAAGGATTCCACAGAAAAACTGAAAATTTAGAACCCTATGTAAGGTAGTATAATAATTTTAGCCATCATTTTTCCATATTTCAGAAAAAATGCATTATCTCAAAACTCTATAAGAATGATGTTTTAAGGCTTATTTAAAGAGCCTCAAAAATCTTTGAACAAATGCATAGTTCCAAAGAGCCATTATAAACTATTTCAGTGATTTCTCTTATAATGAATATTTTGTATTGGGTGGATTTAACAATGTTGTATAGACCACCCTACCTACCCAGGTTATCCGTCCTGTTTTTCTCTACCTGTTCCTTTCCACTATCACATTTGTCCCACATTTTAATTATATATGTGCTTTTTTTCATATATACTGATTTTCTGTCTTCGCCATGATAATGTAACTTATGTGCTCCATGAGACCAGACATTATAACTATTTTATGCTATTTTATCATGACTAGTATATGTTCAGCATCTATGTCTATAATTATTTTAAATACTGAATAAATATTTTTAAAATATATTAATTTCAAGCCCTCAATAAATGTCTAATTGTGATGGATTTGAATGAGATTAAATAAGCTTGCTCTTTAGGTATAATCTAAAGTAGAGATAACTATTAATAAATTTAAATAGATTAATGTATGATATATGTCTCATATATATGTATTTTAAAACAAGGAGAAATGATTTGGTAAATAATTCTTGGTCTATTAATTTTTTATCACAAATAGATTTTGAAAATGGTTTTAATGTCTGAAAATTTAGCAATAATGTTTACTTCATACAATATTTCCACCAAAAATGACAGATCCATTAAATTTAAGGATGACATGGTGCTGAGAGGGAAAGTTTACATATTAGATAAAAGAATCAACGTCTATTCTGTGAACTAAGTTATTTAAAACCAACAAGATAAAATTATATTAGTAAATCCATTTAGTTTTACATTTATATTTTTTTAAAAACATAAAAAGAACCAGTATAGAATATGGGTGGTTTGGCTAAATATCAGCACAGGGTGGTGTGTGGTGAGGGAGAGACTTAAAAGTTTTAGCTGACTCCACATTCTGTGTGAATATTACTGTAATGAGTGAAATAAAACTAATGGAATCTTAGGTTGTATTATAAAAACAGTGTCCAGATCATATTAAATGATAAACTAGCTGTCTTGCCAAGCCTAAGATTCTCTGTTCAGTTCAGAGTCCCAATTTTAAGAGATACCTAGGTAACATGTACTTCTCTAGAGGTAAACACAGTGAGGACACAGGGAACTTGAGAATGTCACAGGGGCGAGGAATGTGTGCTGTATCTTAGGGTGTGTGCATAAACATTGTCTTTAGTTATAGGGTGGGTTTATCTGGCAGGTCTGAGACTGGCATTGATAATAGGGCACCAGAGAGCTGATCCAGAACCAGCTGTGGAACTTAGAAAGTGGAAAAATTTGACCCAACCTAAGGAAGAATTTTGTAGTGAAATAATCAGAGTGTTGGAATGGAATGCTTTTTAATATTATGAATTTCATGAATCCCAAGATCGTCAAAGAGAGGGTAGAAGTCAGAGGAGAAATTTACTTAATAACCTAGGAAACTCTCTCAACTATAGTGTTCTGAAATTGAATAAATAGCTAACATAATGAATCCTTTAATCCATAAATGGTTCCTATTAAAAAATCATAGGCTTCTTCCATTAACTCTTGCTCAGATCATCTTATCATTTTAGTAATTTTCTCCCAACCATGAGAGCGTGTGAGTTTATCTTTCCTTTTACAGGGTTTACTAAAAGTCTAAGCAATTATGTTAATGGCCTGTAATTTAAACAAGAAGAGAATTATGACTTTTAATGAAAACGGTAACATGTTGACCTGAAGGATGCTGTTGACACCCTCCCTCATTTACCAGAACTTTCCAACTTCTAACCCTCTGCCTCATTTTACAGGGACTTGTGCAAGCTACAATATTATCACCCGAATTGAGCTGATAGAATTAATACCTGGTGAGCAAGCTGCTGTTGAGTCACCTATGATCTCTCCTTCCAGTGATGGGGGTCAGTGGGGCTCTCTTCTTCTTACCTCACAACTTAAAGGTTTCCACTCTCAGTGGCCCCTGGCAGCAGAGTCAGATAAAAACACACCTTCAACAGCTAGCAGCAGACAGGATGGTGGTGGCCATGTGAGGTAGTGAGTGCTGGTGGGGACACCTGTTGACTGGACATCAGCAATCAGAAGAGTGTAAGATTTGATACTGCTTGTGTGACCTTGGTTAGTTTCATAAATAGGCATGAAAGGATACTTAGGGCTAAGACTTTATGTTTTGTATCATTCAGTGCCTCTCAAAATATAGTTTATGTAAGAATCACCTAAAGAAATTGATTTATTAGAGACTGCAGATTTCTCAGAACCAGTACAGCAATTTTGATTCGATAAATTGAGGGTTGGGTTTGGGAAATTCACCTTTTTAAGAAGCCCAAGTGAAGTCCAGGCACATAGTTCACAGACCTCATATTTAAAATAACTACTGTGCTGCTTTAGGCAAAAATGACAGATATTTGTATTTTCCAAGTGTCTCTCTTGGGACTGAGAAACAGTTGCTAGGGCAAAGGGCTATGGCAAGTCTCAAACACGTAGTATGTGTGGTGGGGTGGGGGTGGTTAGCATTAAGTGTTTGAAATATGCTTTGTGATTACTATAGATAAGAGAAATTGTTAGATGTTCAGAAATACGGAGAGTAGAATAATATTGAATTCCAACCTTAAAAAAATAACTCAACAATAGGATAGAGTTACAGAGTTTGCTTAGGGGTTAAGTGTCACACTTCCATGTAATAACTCACAGCAAGATGGACTATACAATTTGCTTAGGAGTTAAAAACATCTATAAGCTGGAATGACAGACTATTATCCTTGCTATTGCATTTCCAGTCTTACCAGCACACGGGGGTATGTTGCTATTGCAGCCAGTTACTGCTCTAATGCTAACCAGTAAGCTTGGGAAGCAGAAAATATTAAAAGAAAACATCTCATAATGTTTGATGCAGTTTTTCTGCACTGATTACCTCTAAATATTTTGGTGAAGGGTTGACTCACCTCCTCTTAACGTTTACTGGAATAGCTCTATTTAATAATACAGATCACAAAGGAAACAGGACTCTTTTTTTTCATTTAAATGTAAACAAACAGGCTACTGTCAGAATCCCCATCAATAAATTTTCTTCATGTTGCTACATTATTGCTTTAAGTCCTAGAAGAAACTCATATGAGAACTTCAGCCTGAATCATGTCACTCAAAGATAGTCTGGATACCAAGAACCAAGCAAAACAGACTGAGTCAAAGCAGCCTGAAGTTCATCAGGTTTACTTTGTGTCCATCTGTCTCAGAAAGATACAGGTTTGCAATGCTTGACTGCTGCTCCATATTTACAGGAATGGATTGAGGGCAGAAATCATTCTCTGGCTTTAATTCCACAGAAACCGGAAAACTTATTATAAAGCTACTAACAGGATAGCAGATGTGAAGGGACGCTCTGGATCGGACATCACTTAACAAATAACTTGTACAAACAAAGTATTTCATTACTCAGAATGAGTATTTGAAACTTTATGAACTCTTTGTAAAGTAAAATACTAAGAATAATGAGCACTTTTGGCATTACTTTATTCACTCATTTCCTTTTCCTTTATTGTGTAGGATTCCTATGGTATGAATTGCCCTGGTTGGAAGAGCTCTCAGTCTACTTAGAGGAGAGATGTGCACAGTGCCACGGAGCAGGCATGCTGAGGGCTATAGCCACAGGGAGGCTCTTTGCTAGCCGCAGTCACCACTCTTCCACAAGACACACAATTCCTTGATCCTTGCTGGATGCCCAAAATAGTCCTAACGATGTACTCTTTAGAAAATGATGGTTACTTTACACATTTTTGAATCCTAAATGTTTTTTTTTTAATTTCAGTATATTATAGGGGTGCAAATGTTTAGGTTACGTGTGTTGCCTTTTCCCCCCTCCTTACCCCCACCAGAGTCAGAGCTTCAAGCACTTCCATCCCTCACATCGCACTCATTATGTATGTATATACCCATCCTGTCCTCCCCCTTCCCATCTGCCTGATGCCTGATAAATGTTATTCCTATATGTGGACTTAGGTGTTGATCAGTTAATACCAGTTTGCTGGTGAGTACATGTGGTGCTTATTTTTCCATTCTTGGGATACTTTACTTAGTAGAATGGGTTCCAGCTCTTTCCAGGAAAATACAAGAGGTGCTATATCATCATTGTTTCTTAAAGCTGAATAATACTCCATGGTATACATATACCACTTTTTATTAATCCACTCATGTATTGATGAACATTTGGGTTGTTTCTATATCTTTGCAATTGTGAATTGTGCTGCTATAAACATTTGAATGCAGATGTCTTTTTTATAGAGTGTCTTTTGTTCTTTTGGGTAGATGCCCAGTAATGGGATTGCTGGATCAAATGGTAGATCTACTTGTATCACTTTAAGGTATCTCCACATTGCTTTCCACAGAGGTTGCACTAGTTTTCAGTCCCACCAGCAGTTTAGGAGTGTTCCTATCTCTCTGCATCCATGCCAACATTTATTGTTTTGAGACATTTATTGTTTTGAGATAAAGGCCATTCTCACTGGAGATAAGTGATAATCTCATTGTGGTTTTGATTTGCATTTCCCTGATGATTAGAATCCTAAGTTTTTTATTTTGCTACTCAGATTAATTTGTAGCTTCATACGTTCTCTTTCTATCTTTATCAGTCCTTCCTTTGAATATATAAATGCATTTTTAGTTCTTCTGTTTTCACTACCTATGCTATAGTTGCTCATTTTTATGAGAACATAAATTATTCATTTTTAAATAAAAAGTCCCTGCATTTAGCCCTAAAATAATAATATGAAACAGAATTAAAAGCATATTAATCTCACTGCTATAGCTGTGATTGGTGTTTAAAAGAGGCAAAATTAGAATACCAGGAGAATCAAAAGAACTTTAGTAGGTAAGGTGGCACTTGAATTGAGCTTTGAAAACAAGGTTACATTCCAAAAGTCATGGATGGGTAGACCCAGAATGGCTTAGCAAGAGAAACTCTTAGAAGTGATGAAATTCATAAGAAGAATATTAATTGTTTCAGAAAGTTATGGCAAATAAGTGTCCTTCACGAATTGCTAGGATTGAACAAATCTAAAAAGGAATTAACCTGATAACTTGTCATTTATACTTCTCTTGCTCAATTCCCCAATTTCTTTAGAAAGGAGAGAAAAATAATTCCATTATCCAGCCTCTCACTTCCATTTCCATTCTACCTTAAAACTTGTGTCCCATTTCATGAGAATTTGACTACTAAATAGACAAGGTAGTCCAAAATCATTAATATAATGTGACAAAGTAAAATGTACACAAAACTTTACACAAATGACACATGATAATTTTCATTAAATTAAAACAGACTAAGGTCGTGCCATTTTCCCCCAGTAAAACAATAGCCAGAAAAGCATTTGCTACCTTTTGCTACTGTAGAGAAGTTGTTTCTACTATTTCACGATGGGCATATTCCTTTCCCAGGAAAGTGTCCTCCAGTCAGTTATTTTCTGTTTCCACTAGAAGAAACTAGCTTGGTGTGGAATTTCTTATGGATTAAAAAGTATTCTTTTACCAACAAAGACTTTGGATTCCTGTCAGGATTTTCCAGTGATTAGAATGGCATTTCTCTACATTCAAAGCTTCCACAGAAGAAACTCATCAGCTAGCCACCCTTGATAAAGAATATAAAATTGCTTTCTCCACATATATTTTAAGGTAACTTTTAGATCTCTTCTCTGGCCCATTGTTTAAAGTTATTCAAAGTTGGAGGTAAAAGAGAATTTATAGAACAGTTTATTCAAGATTTTCAAGCTAAAAAAATATGACTCTTTTAGTCACATTAAAATTTTCCATGAAATCTCAGTATATAAAACAAAAAAAGGCAATGCTACTAGCACCAGTTTTGTTTGATTCTATAATTTATTTATTGTAAAGTCATTCAGTAAAAACAAATAGATTGATAAAACAAATATTGGAAATCATGCAATTCCTTTCCTTATGGTTCATTATATAAGTGTTTGTAGGAAGATATATTTAAAGCCAAATGCCTGAAAAATCTCAAGATATTCTTCAATGAAATAGAAATGTCAGGCCATGTTTCCTTTGGTGGTCAACACAAAACAAGATATTTGATTTTCAAGACTATTCAATACATTAATGGGCTCCAGGATATTATATTTGGAAAAATACATATTTAAGTAGGCATGTTGCTTCATTTTGCTTTTCAACTATTGTATATCTAGGTATGGGTGTGTGGGCCTGCACATAAGTGAATATTTTCAGCTTTGCCTCTTAGAGTTAAGTAGAATTTGATTATAAAAGCATTGTTCTTGTCACCCATACTATAAATAAAGAAATAATAGAAAAAAATAAAGGAAAAAAAGAAAAAGAAAAAAATTCAACTAAGACCTAGAGAAGTAACTCATGCTTGATCATTCCACAATGTCCTATTAGAGAAATAATTAGAACATAAATTGCCTGACTTCCATTGTTGTGTTGTTCTAACTTATTATTGTTATTATTGATATTATTACTATTATGGTAAAGATGAAGCATTCAAGAAATAATAGAGTCATAAAACATATGACTTAGAGATAAACACTAACACCACCTTTCCTGAACTTGTGAGGTAAAGTGAGTGACCTGCCCTAAACTACATAAATTGTTAGTAGCAGGACTTTGAGATTTCTGACTCTCTGCCCAGCACTTTTCCCTCTTTGTCTCGTTGCTTCTAAGTTCAACAGGAGTCTTATTGAGAAATAGGTTTAAAAGAGCTTGTACCACTTGAAGAAATTGCACTCAGGTTTTGATAGTCAGTATTTAGTTCATTCCATTTAGAAACAATATCAGCTGTGGATCTGGTTAAGCTTTAGATTCTGCAGTGAGAAAGTCTCATTTAGAGCCTTTTCCAAAAATTCTTATTGCTTTATTCTTCTGTAAATTAGAAAGAAACACAAGCATTACAAAACATGTGTTTTCCAAATTAGATCTATGTCCTTATCATAACCTTTTAGCTCAATTAACTATGTACCTGTTGCTTAGAGCATAGGACATTTTAAATGCAGGATGAATGAATTATTGCTCTATGATCACAGATGAAGCAGTATTATATCCAGTTATTTTCTATATTACTGAACTTTAGGATGTCTATCATCTTAATGGGAAAAATGCTCACCATATGTAACCCATTTTCCATTGTACTTAAAGATGTTGTCTTTGTGACTCATCCAAGATTCTACATTCTGTGAATTTACCCTGAAACCACCACAAGCACCTATTAAGTATCCCTCAGCACTACCGAATTTGCAGTCAAAGTGGAAATACGATGCTTTCTGTGGGTTTCAATACCACAAGGAAAATTCATAAAGTAAAAATAACATTGCAATTTGACTTCTTTAATAAATGTAAGTGATACAAACTGAGTCTGAAATTAAAATGCTTTCTGTCATTTTTGGGATTTTTACTTGTTGGATGATGTTTGTGCTATATGTATGTTTACTTTTCTCCCATTAATAATAAAGCATTTCCAACTGGGGATGCATGTGGACACAACTTTTGCTTGGTGTCATTTGGAATTCCGGCATCTAAGGCTTTTCCCTATGGCTTCCTATGTGTCTTCTATTGCAATGTCATTACTGCTCTATCTACTTTGGAAAAAATATTTTATCTATAGTTTTAATATAATTATATTAAGTATTTAAATTTTTAGAGAAAAGATGTTAAGCAGAATAGAAGTATATCAAACACATAAATTGTAATATTCTGGAGGCTTTTACAACTTTTAAAGAAAACTTTTTTTAAGAATACATGTGACAAAAAGAACAAAAAGACATGAAACCTACTTAATTATGCTCTGCTGCCACATTGATTTGTAGCTTTCAAACTAAGTTCATTTAGCCCCAGGATTTCCTAAAACTCTAGTAGACTTTTTAAAGACATAACCAACAGAATCGTTTCTACTCTTTCACCTGGAGGTGTGTCTGTTATCTCTACAGGTTGGTATTCAAATGCATGAAAATTAATCACCAAAGTTTCCATGACTTTATAGTATTGAGCTTTCTGTACAAATAAAACATGAACCTGACTGAACACAATGTCCTGAGGAAGGTCTCAGAGGAAGTAAAATAGCTTCCTTTTTCCTAATGTCTTTTCCTGTATGTAAAGTATGAGACTACATATCCCATGGAAAAATAATGAAAACTTAAAATTGTATTCAGGAAAAGACATACCTATGTATATATGTTCATAGGACATATATGTGTGTATATATACATATGTACACACTTATGTGTGTCTATGTGTATAAGAGAGAGAGAAAGAGTGAGAAAAATTAGAATATTCCCTTCTTTTTTTACTCTTACTGGTGGATTATTTCTTAAAATTGGTATATCTGTTATGATAAATTTCAGCTTTGCTATGAAAGTTTGCCCAATAGAATGTATTGTGTTTCTTTATTAGACAAACATTTTAGCTATGTTCATCTGGATCTTTATTTATTTATATAAAATCAAATTTTTTCCTCTATTGGGATTAAAAAATAAAAAAAATATTTAAAATATCTTTTATTGTATTTTTATAGTAGAAAATAATAAATAAATTGGTATCTGCCATCATCTGATGGATTTAGTGATCACTCCGTATTTAAATTGCTTATTTTTGGAGTCTTTACATCCAGTGTTATAAGAATCATCATCAGGTGAAGGGTGGTACCTTGATTATAAATGTTTTGAAAAGAATATGGGTGGATAGAAAGCTTTATTTTTCTCCAAATGTGGTTAATAGAAATTAGAGAAGAAGTCTTTCTTTTAGCCACACATTTTTTTTTTCTACAAAATATATAACCCTTTATCTAAAGAATATTGTCAATTAATTAACTGCGTTTCAACCTGACTTGTCTCAGTATAGGTAGAGCATAGATGAGGAGAGAAAGAATCAAGATTTAATTTAAGTCCAATGACCCTTACTTTCAATTTAAACTTCATATTATAGCAATCTTTGTTAATTAGCCTTTAACTGTCACCTGTGGTATTTCTAGGAGCTGCTGTAGCTCACTTGCTCGTTGGGAACCTGGAAGGGTCTGCTACCATCCACAGCTAAGCTTCTTAGGCATGGCCAAGTCACCATTTCAGAGGACAAATAAAATAAAATAAAAGTTTCCATCCCTCTTATAGCTTCACTGGGTGTATCGACTATAGTTCCTTGGTGACATGCTTTTATAACTTCCTAATTTTGTTTGAGGCAGTTTCAGTGATGAAACATATAATCACAATTTTCTACCTCTTCATAACACCAAGGGCAAGTCTTTCTCTATTTCCTAAAACAGGGAATAAAAATGCTAAAGAAAATTATTTTCAAACAAAGAAGGAATTCAGAAATTTTGTATACATTGCATGATTCCACCTTTGTTGTAATCTGTATGATTTTATTTTCTCTGAAGGCATATGCATTGCTTAAGAATAACAATAATAGATTATTAATCCATTTGTTTCCTATGAGAAGGTAGAAATGTCTCGGGTCAAGGTTCAATAGTCCTTGGCCCAATGAGAGCCCTCTGAAAATTACACATAACAGCAGTATTTTCCTTGGCTTGGGGACCCAATGCTCACTAATTTTGATGTTCCTGAATGAAACCTTGTCAAAGGCAGCGCTGATACTTCATTATGTTGCCCAGCAGTTTCCAAAGAGTTTATCTTGCATTCCTCTGCCATACGGTTCTACATCACCTTATGGCACTTATTAGTCCTTCTCCTGTTGAGAAAAGTTAGTGATTTTGTTCAGTTGAGCACAAAACGTAGAACTTGAAAGTCAACTGGTTTTACATCCCGGCTCTTCCACTTACTAGACACATGTCTGGGCCAATCATTAACCCCTTTAAGTTTTTGTTTCCTGGTCTTTAAAATGGGAAAAGTACCTGCTTATGGTACAATAAGGGTGAATTATGGCCCAATATTTCTCAAACTTTAATGTGCATAAGAATCACCTGGTAGATTCTGATATAATGATCTGGAGAGGAACTTGATATTCCACATTTTTAACAAGCTCACAGTTGACCACTGGTTTACATATCACTTTTTTGAGCAGCAAAATTATAAGTGAGAAACTCAATATGCAAACAATGGCAGACCACATATAAAAAGAGAACTTTGATCCACAACCTGTAGCAATCTGCCCAGGAAGCCAGCCTTTATTGATCATATAATAACTAGCCCAGGAACCCAACCTACATCATCAGACCTATAGGAAATCATACTGATATCTCTAACAATAATCCAGGAAACCAAACAATAACCTGTAGCAATCAACCACAAATGACCAAGACTTGATTAATAAGGACAGCTTCTCCATTTTTTGTCCCCACTTCCAACTCTGGACCTACCAGAGAAAGCCAACATATATTCCTACCCAATCACATAAGATGCCTTATTTCTATTTAGCCCACCTACATCTTCCGTATGCTAAGAGCCTTCAATCAGGGCATACTTGAACACTTTTTCAATATAAAACTGATCCACTGCTCACCCTGCCTTTTAGTCTGCTGAATGCAAGAGATAGAGGCTGACTCCCTTGCTATAGAAAGCTCTGAATAGATAGCCTTTGCTTACTCTTATTTGGTTGGTCTTTGTTTATTTCCATGCAAGTGGCTAATGAAAAATGCCTCCCATTTAGCAAGGTCCCAGTGACTTGTAGCCTTAGGCCTCTAGAGGAGAGTGGAGCTAGCTACTTTTCTCTTTATACCAGATAGGGGCTTCATCCTTCAGCCCTCCACCTGTCACTCCTCCAGGACGGCTGGTTCACTGGTCTTACTGAAGTTCACCCGCCCTGCCTCCTTCTCCTTTCCATGGTAACATCTTCTCTTGAACTAGAAGGAGCTTGACTTTTTGCTTTTCTTTGGCTTTATCCTCTCCTTTCATTTAGCTACAAAGAAGCCCAGAGAGTTACCAGTTAACTTCTGACCCCCTTCCCTCTCACACTGTGGTAATAGGCTGGGAATATCTCCCACCCAGGCGACGGCCAGGCCATCTGTCATTAGTGAGCTCCTCAGTCTCATACCTTCATTACCCAGTCCCATATGTCCTGGTCCAAACGTGTTAAAATGGTCGGATTTAGGTTTCCAGTTTTAGGAAACGAGGGAAAGAAGCCTCCTTAAGCCTAAATCATGCAGTTTTTAATGATAGCTATATTTGAATTTGGGTCACTTCTCAACAAAATGCAAGTGGAATTTTGCTTTACCATTTTCCCTATATTTATATTTTCCTTGGGGACCTCACTTGGAGGAAAAGGGACTAAGACAAGGGAGGATTTGGACATCTAAGATTTACTAGCCTAGTATCACAGCTTTCCAATCGCACATCCTTTTTCCTACAGATGATTTAAAACATAACTGAACATAAACATGTTACCTCAGAGGTATCTCACTAGAGGAATATACATATCTTCCAAAGAGGAAGAGAAGGAAAGGGTGACTCAGATTTCTAATAGTCCAAGCCCAAATGCAAATACCATGACCCATATTGGCATTTAAAATTCTACTTGGCACGTTAAAAAGAACAACATATAAGGACTACATCAAACATAAATATAACTGGAAAAGCTTGCTGAGCACCTTTGTTAGAAATGTGTTTACTTTTAAACACTTTTGTAAAAAAGGAGGGACATATATTTTAGAATTTTTCTCTCTACCAAACATTTTCCCTATATAGTTGAATAATTTAAGCTGCTATGTCCCTAACAGCTTTTTAGTATACGTTATTGTTTGACGTGGTCAAAATTATGAGATAGCTCAATGCATTTGTATTGTGATGCTTTTCAAGTCACAATAGGGCAGCAGTCCCCAACCTTTTTGGCACCAGGGACTGATTTCATGGAAGACAGTTTTTCCACAGACCAGAAGCAGGCATGGTTTTGGGATGATTCAAGCGCATTACATTTATTGTGTACTTTATTTCTATTTATAAAATTGTAATATATAATAAACAATTATACAAAACTCTCTGCTAATGATAATCTGTATTTGAAGCTGCTCCCCAGCATTGGCATCATTGCTTCGACTCCACCTTAGATCAATCAGGCGTTAAATTCTCAGAAAGAGCACGCAACCTAGATCCCTCACATGTGCAATTTACAGTAGGCTTCATGCTCCTATGAGAATCTAATGCCACCGCTGATCTGACAGGAGGTGGGGCTCAGGGGCTCCTGCTTACTAGCCTCCTGCTGTGCGACCCCTTTCCTAACAGGCCATCGACCAATACAGGGTTTAGGGACTGCGGCTATAGGATATCCCATAAAATAGAAAAGGACCTGAAATTTTCATAAGGAGTATCTTCCTATTTTCTTACCAGCACAAGATCACTAAAAATATTTTATTTAAAGCCATGGTTTAGGAAAGAATTGACATCACTGTAGAATTTTGCCAAAATACCATTTCTTAGGCTTCCCCGGAGAGGCAGATTCTGATTCAGTAGTCCTGGAGTAAGGCCCTTGAACCTGTATTTTCAAAAGCTCCTTGTGTGATTTCTGGTGCCCTCAGATTTGGTTAAGTTGATGTCAATTATCATGATTAAATGCTGCTGGGTTGTAAAAACTTGTAGTCCTTTGTAAAGCAGAACAATTTAATTAAACAACATTTCCTGAATGTTGAAAGTATCTACTCTGTGCCAGGTACTTTCATATATGCTGCAGACAAAAAAGTGAATACCATAGAGTGAGTCAATTGGCTCAGAGACCAGAGGCAGAAGGATAGGGACAGAGAAAGAGAGATGCTTAGAGAGAAAGGGGGAAAGAGAGAGAGAGAGAGAAGAATGAGAAAAAGAAGGAACAAAGAGAGAAGGAATATAAAAAGAGAAGAAATGAATCAACCTACTTTCATAATGTGGCAAGAAAGATGGCAGCGAATTCCACTGCAATATATAGAGGAATGAGGAGGGAAGAGAAAGCTACAGAAGAGAAGATAGCTTTAGCTCTGCCTTGGGAGGTTACAAGAGAGATGTTAGAATGGTTCCCAACCACCGTGTGGAGCAATGGGTGGAGGTGATTGTAGTTGTGGTTGTGGGGCTGTACTAGTATTTAGAAATCATGAATTGCTCCTGCATAAAGTGCTTAAGCACCTCTTTGAGAAACTCATTTATTTCGTGGGTTGGTAAGACAGATGAGGAAGTCATTGGCAATCACAAGGTCAAGGAAATGTGAGAGGAGGGTCACTATTTTGGTATTTTTTTAAATAAGAATAATAATTAGGGCCAGGCATGGTGGCTCACGCCTGTAATCCTAGCACTCTGGGAGGCCAGGAGGTCAGGAGTTGGAAACCAGCCTGAGCAAGAGTGAGACCCCGTCTCTACTAAAAATAGAAAGAAATTAATTAGACAACTAAATTAATTAGACAACTAAAAACATATAGAAAAAATTAGCCGGGCATGGTGACGCAAGCCTGTAGTCACAGCTATTTGGGAGGCTGAAGCAATAGGATCGTTTAACCCCAGGATTAGGAAGTAGCATAGCATAATGCCTTGCCTGTAGGTCCTCAAAAACAAAGCATCAACTAATTGCTTTATCATTGGCTCTAGCATCCACTACTTCATCAGTGGAATAGAGTCCTCTCAAGAATGTTCTTAAAACTTCATTGATTTTTTCAAGTTTTATTTTTCTGTATCTGCAGCATTTCTTTTTTTTTTTTCTTTTTTTATCTCATTGTGGTTTTGAAATCTGCAGCATTTCTGAAATACGACTTTTCTTTTCTTCCTTCCTTCCTTCCTTCCTTCCTTCCTTCCTTCCTTCCTTCCTTCCTTCCTTCCTTCCTTCCTTCCTTCCTTCCTTTCTTTCTTTCTTTCTTTCTTTCTTTCTTTCTTTCTTTCTTTCTTTCTTTCTTTCTTTCTTTCTTTCTTTCTTTCTTTCTTTCTTTCCTCAGCTGTATATGAAACTATTGCTTGTCTTTTAATTGTCAACCCTGTTTCCAGAATCTTTGAAGAAAACTGTTACCTGGTGGATTTTATACTAAACTGGAAATCCTAGTGGTAGGGTCATTTTGATGGTAGAACATCTAGAGGTGAGTATGGATATTCCATTAGAAATACACTTCAGAGAGCATAAGAAAATATTACCTTAATATTTATTAAAGATAACTCATAGGACATAGAATAAGTCCTTTTAAAACTGCATCTAGCTAGGTTCTTGAATATCCTTACCTTCCCCTTGAAAAGATTAATTTTTGTTCTCCATACTCAAGAAATCCTGTTTGCCTTGGGTTGCCTTAGTATGCTCACCTGAATGAAACTGTCTTATTACTCCTGAAAGTTTCAAATAATGGTTATAAGTAGAACTAAATAATTGATATTAAATATTTTGCAATTAGTGACATTTTTCTATGATACTGCATTAATAATATGCCTATTGTATAAGAAAATTTTTGCTGTGATAATATATGAATAGCAAACCTGTTTTCTAATAAAGTAACCATAAGGACATTTTCAAGACATTTAGTTAAAGTCAGATATCAGACAGATTCAGAAGGTCTGGAGTTCTGATTCTGAGCTTACTGACATATATTTCAAGAAATGAGATTTGTATTCAACAATTCACTTAGAGTCTCTTCCAAGGCAGAGTCTAATTTCAAATGCATTATATCCAGGTTTCATCAAGAACCACAGCAACATATTATTTCGGTCTTGCTTAATTGTGTTAGGACATTTCCATCAGCGATTTTGATGATGCGCATGACCTTGGTCCATGGTGACCAACTGAAATGATATGAGACAGCTGTGAATAAAATAAGTATTTGTTTAGAATCATTCACCATTTGAATCCTGAGCCAGGCTCCAACTTTTAAAGCCAAATCACCTTTCTTTTAGTCATTCAACATCTCTTATAAACCATATACCATTGTCTTCCTTCACTGTACTAAGCATGCAGCATGTAGAAGTTCCCCATTCATTCCATGAGTGAAACCTAGGACATACACTGAATCCTGCTGGGACCCATTAGGTCTGTACAAAGAAAAGCATCAAAGCCTGGAAAGAAAAATTGGAGACCACCTGTCTCAACTCTTTCATGTCATAGCTCAGGGAAGAGAGAGGTCTAGAGTGATTACCTAGTTTGACTTCTCTAAACATTAACTGAGGTCACTTGGCAGAATCAGGAGTAGAACTCGGAAACCCTGACTTCATATTTATTCTTCTTTCCTTTAAGTCATAAATAATTGTGCTCCAAAGTTGCAGACACCACCTCTAAATCTGACCCTTGGGCTGGCTAGTGACTAGCAGGAATTAGGCTGAGACTGTGCTTGGGTCACTGAAATGACATTACCATTCATATGGTATAACACAAAGAGCGCATCCTGTTGGTGGAAGTACAGAAGCATAGTCATCCTGCACCAGCCTGCTATTTTCTCAGTGCATTTTGGAGTAGAGAACAAATACTAAGATTTAAACTCTGAATGACTTATAGATGGTTGGGGCCAAGATAACTCTGCCAGTTATTAAGTGTGTAATATGGGGCAAAGCATTTATTTTCTTTCTAAGTGTCATTTTTTCTTGCCTGTAAAATAGAGTCAATAATATTACCACTGTGTGGGATTGTCAGGATTAATGAAATAAATGGCCTATCTTAAATGTTATATTAGTGAATTTTGATGCTATTAATAATGAGGTCTTTTTCTCTGAGTTTATTCATAGTTATTAGTATTAGGAAGAATAGGAAACAGACTAAGGATTTTACATTATTTAGTTTAGTATGTGGCATTTCTTTCTAGATAAACACACTAAGAGAGATGCACAAATTGTATACATAAGAATTAAGTATCCTCAAATACACACAATAATTTTCTTCCTTTGACAGGGAACTTATACTGAGACATGTAATTATTTCTGTTACAAGTATATTTACATTATTTAATGAGACTGATATCAAAGCAATAAATCAGTGTACGAATGGGAAGAAAAACATATTTTAAATTCTATTAATTTATAATGTAACCTCATATAGAATTCATGATTCTTTTACTAATTCTCATCAGTCACAAAAGATATTCAAAATTCATGAGTGTTATAAGTGTTTTTATGACCCACAAGAAATAAATATCATTTTCTTGTTAGCCCAAAGAGTAAGGAACTTCTCAATAGAAAATATTCTCATTCATGCCACAAATTCTCATGGAGTTACTTTTAATATGACCTTCTAATGCACAGTAAATTATTTTATTTGTATGGATTATTTAATCATATAATAATTATTAAATGGACTACACTAAATTATATTTTATCGTAATGAAAATCTATGGATAAGTACTTTTTCCATTCACCCTGTGAAGTAGCTAAGCAATATCATTAGAACATCATTAGAACTGTAACAGAGTATTAGTTTAAAGTATTAGCTTAAATAAATCATGCCCCTCTGTTTCTCAGGCCCATGTTTAAAATGGATTTTTCACCACTACATCTCTCTCTTTTATGTATTATGTCTTTAGCAATTAGATCTAAATTAAAAATTTTCTAAGTCAAGCATAGAGATTAAACATTTATCAAAATGAAGTGAAAGTATGCCTTTTAAATTGTACCAAAGAAAAGTGGCACCCCATGTGGGTTCTGTCAGGGAGAGGATTCAGAGCCATTTTTTCACTCGTTGCACTGTTGATTTTTGTTCTTGGCCACAAGTATGTTGTGTATTATAGAATTTAGCACTGGAAGCTGTGGTAGGAGACAGAATGCATTATCTAGTATACAAAGAGCATGTGATATAAGTGCAAGACTTATATTTGAAGAGTTGGAACATACTGCAAGTGTGGCAAGTTAGGCTGGACCAATTACATTTCACTTAAAATGTTTCATCTCAACATCGAAAAAACATCTATTGAATGCCAGTTTTATTCCAGCTTAATGCATATTTCAGGTTGCTTATGAGACATTTAAATCTAGAAGGTCCATCTGGAATTTAATATGTTCAGAAGCAAACTGATTCTTTCCCACTCTCATTATCTCACCTGCTCTTTTTTCTCTACATTGTATAAGAGACCAAGATGGAAACCTGAAATTCCTCCCTCTCCCTTACTTAAGTACATATAGTTTGTCGCCAAATAGAATAGATTTTAGTCTCTGAAAGATATCTTGAATTCATCGTCTACTTTGCACTACAACTACTCCTGATCTACTGCAATTCTTTATGTCCTGAACTATTTCAATAGTCTACTGTCCAGTGTTCCTTCTTCTAGTCTCACTGAATCTCAATTCTCCCTCAGCACTGCTACAGAACAGCCTTATAAAGTACAGAAAATACAGATCTAAGTGTACTATGATCACACTTAATATTTTTCATTGAATCCTCGTTGCCCACAGCACCATGTTCAAACTCTGTAAAAGCATTTGCACTTGGCTTCTGCTTCTCCCTTTCTCTGCTTATTCCTTGTGCTTGGACAAGCCTTTTACATCCTCTAATTTATCATGCTCTTTAAGATGTCTGTGCCTTTGTAACTCTCCTTGGCTGGAATTCCTCTTCACCATGTGCGATGGAAAGAAATTTACTAATTTCTGGAGATTCAGTTTAAGGATTACTTCCTTGATGAAGCCATTCTTTTTTTTTTAATTTCATCGCATTATGGAGGTACAAAAATTGTTAGGGTTACAAATATTGCTCCTGCCCCCTCCCTCCCCCCGAAATGTCCAATCCCCTGGTGGTGTGCATCACACACATTATGGAAACATACATCCCTTTCCTCCTCCCCACTCCTGCCTGCCCACCACCTGCTAGAAAGTTTTTGTTTTTGTTTTTGTTTTTTTATACGTAACTTTTTTTTTCCGGCATATTATGGGGGTACAGATTTTAAGGTTTCAATAAATGCCCATTTCCCCCCCTCCCCCCAAAAGTCTGAGTCTCCAGCATGACCATCCCCCAGATGGTGCACATCTCACTCATTATGTATGTATATACCCGCCCCCCTCCCCCCTCCCACCTGCCCAATACCCTATTACTGTAGTACCTATGTGTCCACTTAGGTGCTACTCAGTTAATACCAGTTTGCTGGAGAATATATCTGGTGCTTGTTTTTCCATTCTTGGGATACTTCACTTAGTAGTATGGGTTCCAGCTCTAACCAGGAAAATATAAGATGTGCTATATCACCATTGTTTCTTAGAGCTGAATAGTACTCCATGGTATACATATACCACATTTTATTAATCCATTCTTGGATTGATGGGCACTTGGGCTGTTTCCACAGCCTTGCAATTATGAATTGTGCTGCTATAAACATTCGAGTGCAGGTGTCTTTTTTGTAGAGTGTCATTGGATCATTTGGGTAGATGCCCAGCAATGGGATTGCTGGATCAAATGGTAGATTCACTTGTATCGCTTTAAGGTGTCTCCATATTGCTTTCCACAGAGGTTGAACTAGTTTTTTGGTTTTTTTTTAACATTTTGGTTACATTGTATATCTTTGCCTCTCCCTAAGAAGGGTTCGAGTTATGCCTTCCCCCTCCAGAATGCTCATTCCATCCCTAAGATTGGGTCCCCCCCACCGAATCTCTGGTGGGTATTGCCACCATTTGAAAATCAAAGTTTAAATCAATCAGTACCAATTTGATGGCGAGTAAATGTGGAGCCCATTTTCCATGTCTTGTGTTGCCTCACTTTGGATAACAGGGTTAAGCTTAATCCAGGAGAGCATAAACGGTGCTAGCTCACTGTCATTGCTTAGGATTGAGTAATATTCCATTGTGAGCATATACCACATTTTAATTATCCACTCATGAATTGATGGGCACCTGGGCTGCTTCCATGATTGTGCAATAGTGAATTGTGCTGCTATAAATATTCGTGTGCAGATGTCTTTATAATAGAATGTCTTATGCTCTTTTGGGTAGATGCCTAACAATGCTATTGCAGGGTCAAATGGTATTTCTATTTCTAGCTGTTTGAGGTATCTCCAACTTCTTTTCCACAAAGGTTGCACTAATTTGCAGTCCCACCAGCAGTGTAGGAGTGTTCCTGTCTCTCCGCATCCTCGCCAGCATTTGTTTTGGGATTTCTTGATATAGGCCATTTAGCTTAAATGTTTCCCTCTTCCTTCCAGTCCTATTGCACTCAGACTACACTATTGTTATAGCTCTCTCACCATAACTGGAAATAATTAATTTATGTTCTCTACTAGACTGTGACCAGGATAAGAACCTTCTGCAGTGTTTCCAGATTACCCAAAAACTTCTGGTATTCCTTCATTGCTTATATGAAAAAGTCTAAACTACTCAGCATAGTACAAAAGGCCATTCACTTTCCATCCCAGGCCCATGCTCACCACCCACATAGTTCATACTTGGAACTCCAGGAGAGTTATACCTGGAACTCTCTTTTCCAAGTAATCCCATGGCTTACTCATTCTCCCCTTAAAGTATTTCCTTAAGTGTCGCATTCTCAATGAGGCCTTTCCTAAATATCCCGTTTAACATTGTCCTCAACTCTTTTCCTACTCAAGCTCCTAATCCTCTTTCATTGCTTTCATGTTTTTCCACATCTACTGTTTCCTATCTTTAACTTATTTATACTTATTTCCTATTTTCCCCTGGAAAACAAGCTCCTCAGAGCATGGTGGGTTTTTTTGTTTGTTTGGTGGATTAAGAAAATTTGGTATATGTATACAATGGAGTACTATTCAGCTATAAGAAACAGCAGTGATATAGCACCTCTTGTATTTTCCTGGTTAGAGCTGGAACTCATTCTACTCAGTGAAGTATCCCAAGAATGGAAAAATAAGCACCACATGTACTCACCAGCAAACTGGTTTCACTGATCAACACCTAAGTGGACGTATAGGAATAACATTGATCAGGTGTCGGGCAGATGGAAGGGTGGAGAAGGTGATTGGTATATACATACATAACGAGTGTGATGCACACCATCTGTCGGATGGACATGCTTGAAGCTATGACTTGAGGGGGGAGGGAGAGCAAGGGCAATATGCATAACCTTAACATTTGTACCCCCATAATATGCTGAAATTAATAAAAAGAAATTTTTTTCTTTATTGAGAATTTTAAGACTTGGGTACATCAAATAAAACCAATTTCTGAGGTGGGGTGGATGGGAATCAAAATCCACAATAGAAAAAAAAAAATAATACTGTCTGGGTCATAGAAGAACCCAGAGAATATATTCATATAATTGAAAAATTCTAGGCGCTTCATAATTGACCTTTTGATACAAAATAACCTATTAAATTTGCAATTTGTGGTTCCTCATGTCAAGATCCATAGGACAAGCTAGGAAGTCTTCATACCTTGAACTGAAGAGTATTGAGTTTTTATCTCTTGTTTTGAGGTATCTCTCCTTAGAATAATTTTGTATATATAATGGAACTCAATTATATATGTTGAATAAACATACACATTCACACTGTAAATTACTTGAATTGCCAGATCATGTTTGACTCAATCCCATGATTCCATCTGGGAACAATTCCTGACATGTAATCATTAAGTCCACAGAAGTTTTTGATGAATAAGTGAATGCATTTTCCAGCTTTTTAATGCAATATGTGAAAAGCTACTCAACATACAGCAGTTTATTTGCCGCATTTCCACCATTTAAACATAGTTACTTAAGTAGCTTCTCGACCTATGTGGGAAAACGGTCAACTGTTGAGATTGATTACTGATAAAAAAGTCTCTCACTTATCTAAAAGGGTTTTAGAACTCAATCCACTGGATAAGTCAGTAGAGTTTTGAGATTACTTTATATTTTACCCTTTAACAAACTCATTTTCTTATATTGAAAAACAATACTGCTTTTCAACCCTGGCTTGAAGGTAGAACTGCTCGGCCATTATAGAAAATTCTCATGCCTGTTTTGCAAAGATAGAAATTCTGATTCAATTAATTGAGATGTAACCTGAGCTCTTGTAATTTTAAAAAGTCCCAGAAAAATGAGGAGGACCAGGATTGGGAACCACTGTACAAAAATGATTGTATAGTTGACCAACAGGTCTGGTCTTATTGGCTGCCATACATCAACTTGTTGTCCTCATGGCTGCAAAGTTAGGATAGCATTTTATACAAATTCAGCAAAAATTTGAAAAAACATGTAATTTTATTATTTTTAATAATGTAAAAAAATCTAGATTTTTTTCTAATGTAAATGATAGATTACTTTGTATTTTTCAAAGTTATTTTAGTGAGCTTACTGCTATATCATGAATTAAAATGCCTGTTTTTTCTCTTTGCTATTGAATGTAAGTGTTAGTAAAGGAGGAAAACTGACACCTTAATTGACAAATCTATTATTTTTCTTTATAAAAAGAAATCTTATGGAAGGTTTTCTTTTCTCTGTGAATCAAAGTCTTAGGGATTGATTTATCATTAAAACTAGAATCAATTTAAGAGAAAACCCATAATAGGTTGTCAGATTGGATAATAAATAATATTAGAAATAATTTTTCTCCTGTCACTTATTCCCTTTCAATAGAACAGTGAGGAATAGGTGGTAATGGTTACCTAACTAACACAGAATAAGCTCATTTGTATGTATATTGATTTTAAATTTGTCTCTCAACAAAACTTAATAGTTGGTTATAATCTACTATGCATGTAGAAAAAGTATAAAATATAGAATTCCTTTTATAAAAATACTTCAATTTCTATATCATTTACACAGAATGAATTATATACCAGACATACACCCACACACAAACACACACACATTTCTATAAAAGAAAATATAATTAGCAAATTGTGCCTGAGAGTATATGTTTTACCTACAGTTTATGGTAGCTATGGCTCAAAAGATGGTATTTTTCTTTTTCTTTTTCTGGTATTGAGTAATGGAGGAGACATAAAGTGATGATTGGATTTATTTCCATAGTTACACTGTCTGCATTTTCAGTAACACCTGGGCCTTTGCTTCCTTGTTGAAATGAGCCGTTCCCAATGCCTGTGTGGAATGAGTTGGAGGAAAAAAAAGGCTCCTCTTATACACCACTCAGTGAATAATGACACCAGTGATGTTAATATTAGTGGCACTTGAAGGAATAATGATCCATCAGCATGCTTTCCTCACTACCCAATAAAACCATGTTCCCACAGACTCTAAGAGCTTCCAGTTTTACTGCACAATCTAAACTAGGGTATATCCAGGTTGCAAAAAGAACTGAACTTCTACACAGGCATATTTCATTAAAGGGGAAAAAAGCCTGGTATGTTTAAGAAATAATATAATTTGTGTTTAATCCACTTCTCTCAGGCCATTGTCTTTGTGTCATTTTGGTTCTGACTTTTAGGAAAAGAGTTTTTATAATTTCAGGAGGACACAACTAGAAGATTTCTTCTGTTCTCCTCACTTCTACCTCTGTTAATAACTACCATAAAATATAGATTTATTAGTTCATATGTCAATCACAGATTTGCAATTGTGTTATTCTTAATGAATGAAAATGTTTCTCTCCTCTGTCAAGCTTTCTTAATTTTATTAGGATCTATCTCTATATATCAAGACAGGTAAAGAGAATGAATTTAATATGTAAACATATAAATATATATTCACCAAAATATATTGAAGGCACTTGGACATACTTTAAAACAAAATAAGCTCAATTTATTTTTGCATTAATACCATGAGTTAGTTAAGATAGCTTAAATTCCACTTACCATACCCTAGCATTTTTGCTCAGATATGCATATTTAACTTTGTCTTACCTTTTCTGCCTTAAAAAAAAGCTTTTTCAGCTTCTGCACAGCAAAGGAAATAATCAACAAAAGGAACAGACAACCCACAGAATGGGAGAAAATATTTCAAAGTACTCATCTGACAAGGAGTTAATAACTAGAATATATAAAGAGCTCCAACAACTCAATAGAATAAAATAAAATAATCTGATTAAAAAATGGGCAAAGGATCTGAATAGACATTTCTCAAAAGAAGATATAGAAATGGCCACAAGTATATAAGAAAATGTTCAACATCATTAGTCATCAGAGAAATGTAAATCAAAATGATGATGAGATACTATCTTACCCAAGTTAAAATGGCTTTTATCCAAAAGATAGGCAATAATGAATGTTGGTGAGGATGTGAAAAAAGGGAAATCCTCATACACTGTTGCTGGGAAAGTAAATTAGTGTGACCACTATGGAGAACAATATAGAGGTTCCTAAAAAAACTGAAACTAGAACTACCATATGACCCAGTAATCCTGCTGCTGGGTATAGCTCCAAAGGAGGGGAGATCAGTGTATCAAAAAGATATCTGCACTCCCATGTTTATTGCAGCACTATTCACAATAGCCACAATTTGACATCAACTTTAACATCAATCAATGGATGAATGGATAAGGAAATTGTGGTACATATACACAAGGAATATTATATGGGCACAAAAAGAAGGAAATCTTACC
This sequence comes from Microcebus murinus, assembly GCF_040939455.1. Lineage (NCBI taxonomy): Eukaryota > Metazoa > Chordata > Mammalia > Primates > Cheirogaleidae > Microcebus > Microcebus murinus. The sequence continues at coordinate 72,515,217 of NC_134108.1, forward strand.
ATTTGCAACAACAGGAATGGAACTGGAGAACATTACATTAAGTGAAATAAGCCAAGCACAGAAAGACAAATCTCACATGTTATCATTCATATGTGGGAGCTAATTACCCAAAACAATTGATCTAATGGAGACAGAGATTAGAATATTGGTTACTAGAGGGTGGGAAGGATAGCAGGGAGGGGAGGATAAAGTGGGGATGGCTAATGGGTGCAAAACTACTTTTAGATAGTTGGACAGAATGAACAATGTTTGATAGCACAACAAAATGACAATAATGAACAATGAGTTAGGATATACTTTACAATAACCAAAAGAGTGGAATTGGAATGTTTCTAACACAAATGGTAAATACCTGAGGTGATGGATACTCCAACAACCCCTAATGACTAATTCACATTGTATGCCTATATCAAAATATCACATGTACCCAATAAAGATATGCTACCATTATTTACCCATAATAATTAAAAATGAACAAATAAAACTTTTAAAAAGCTTTTTCTATAGGGGTGTGTAGAAAATAAGACTGAATATCTCACTTCTATAACTGTCATATACTTTTTTGCTTTATTTAAATTTATAGAAATGTACTCTCTTCTATTTTTTTCATTCTTATTAAAAAGTAAGTATTTGATTAAAATTATGCTTAAATCAAACCAATTTCAAGGAGAGACTCAAATATTAGAAGGAAAACAATTTTTTTCCTCTACTGATGCTTTTTAGTTGTCTCAATCCCCTCCCCAAACTCTCAGATAAAATAGAGGGTGGTATTTTTCCCAATAAAAACAAAATTTTTAAGTGAAAAAAATGACTTAGCTGGAAGTCAATGAGTTTTCTTGAAAAAAGCGTGGAGCTTTAGAGTCAGACAGACCTGGACTCAGTGAGCTGGGCAAAGAGCTGGGTGTGTCTATACCTTGTTTCTATTTCTCATAAAACATGATCAATTCTATTTTGTGATGCTATTGTGGGATTAAATTTAAGTAGAGAATATGCAAAGGTTGTGTATATTTGTATATTGTAGGTCCTCATGCTAAAATAGGAGTTCCATTTTCATGTATATTCTTCCATTTCCCTAAAAATGCTTAAATCATTTTCATCTAAGATTTTGTTGATGGTTATACTTCTAAATGATTATGGTTACATTAATGAATAACATATTTGAGAAACATAGTTTTACTATGTGGTATGATCAGTCAATAATGGTTTCCATGGAGTGAATATTCAGTGACCTGAAGTTGTTACTACAGCCAAGGCACCACAAAAATTCCATGAAAGCAAAAGTTTAGATCAAGTGTTTAATTTCTCATCGAGAAAAACCATATATTATTGGCCCTCCGAAAAAACAACTTCAGAAAAATGAGCTCTATATGCCTTTAAATTACCCATAGTAGTTCCTTTAAATTGGCTTACTGAACTTAACTAAGATTATTTAATTGTCATTGACTGGGATGGGTGATGTTAAAAGCAAAGAACCTCCAAGAGAAAACCTGCATTAGATTTAGTGTCTGAAGTAGGGAGGGTGTTTCCTGGACCTATTTTGAGGTGAACTAATCCAGATATATTATCTGTTTAAAAACAGTGTCTCACCAATTTCAGTGTCTGAAGCTGCTCTAAAAACATAGATTTGTCATAAAACCTGAAATAGAAGGTGTAGTCTCTGGCTGCAGAATACACCCTGGCATGAGATGACCATCTCGGTGTCTGGTTAGTAAATTACCTCAGCAGAAATGCTCTCCTTTGTTGACAAATGGTCTAGCTACTTTCTCACTGAGACTGGAGGATAAGAAATTTCTGGAAACATAAGTTGTATTTAGTCCCTAAATGTGGAATTTTCTTGAGAAGTCTCATGAACCAAATGTTCTTATTAGTAAAGCCAAAGCTCATCGTCATATCTTTTCTATAAAATCGCAACTCAGCCTGAAGACTGAAATTTTTTAAATGCCTTTCTTGCAGTATATTAATATTAAAACCAGCAAGAAACAAATCTTATATGGCACTTTTATTAAAATAAATTTAAACAATTCGATTTCTAAGTTGAACCATTGTGTCTTTCAAGACATACTTAGCAAATGACAGCATCTAAGGCTGGGGGTATTTTTTCCCAAGGTGACAGTATGGAAGAATTAACAATGTAAATTCCTTTTATCTGGACTATTTAAGTAGCAAAAAACAAATTAATTTTTGAGCAGGAAAACAATCCACGTAATTAAAAATTATTAGAGTTTAAAAGGAACTTTGATATCCTCTATTCCATCCAGTTCATAGTATAGACAAGGCTATAACAATATGAGTTCTAAGCAGGTTTAAAAACTAGTCAAGGTTATATACATTTCTCAAGTTTCTGTTTTTCTACTCTAAGTCTAGAGTTTCTTCCACCACATCAAGTTTCAGCTTTATGTCCAGGAAAGAGTTCAGGGATTACTAGGACCAGAATAAGGGTCATGTGAAATACAATAAGGCTAGAAAGGTGGGCAGTATAAAATTGTGCAGATCTTTCAATGAAAAGCTAAATAGCTAAGACATTATTCCGCACATAATGGATCCATTGGTAAAAGTATGGAGGCTATATTATGGAGCAATCAGGAAACCTATAACACAATCTTAGATCTGTATGCTTGCACCCTGTCCATGAAGTTCAGGAAACAATTTACCACCCATTTCACACACTGGAGTAAATTCATCTTTTTTCATGGTGCCTGGGTGCCATGGTCTTAACAGGTGCCAGGTCTTCTTAACAAGACCATAAGAGGTAGAGAAGAAAATTATTGTCTCTCTAGAAATAAATCACATGAAACATTGGAGGAAGGGAAAAAAGATAAGATTTACCTATGCAAACCTGTTTCTGTTTTCATGTAGTTCTTTTTGTGAAGACTGAGGTCTCACTTTTAATAACCAATACACATTGAAAAATGCATTCAACTTCCTATAATTTCTGACAGAGTATGGTGGGAGAGTCTAGTAAATATGTGCTTGGAGCTAGAAGATCTAAAACAATTTTGTAACATCTGGTAAATCTTTTAGCCTAAACTTATTAATCTATAGGAAGAGAGTAATATTAATTATTTTTATTAATATTGTATACCTCAGAAAGTGATTGTGAGGTCCAGAGAGAAAATGTACATGAAATCTGGGCTTATTATGGTAGATAGCAGAAATACAAATGTTCTGTTTGAATATCAGTTTGTCCAAAGTTGTACTTTGTGGAAGTGGTGTCATTTTCAACTGTCAACCCTCTGGCTCTAAAAAATTTTGTAATTATCAAAATTGTTGACCCAAAAAAGAAAGATTCACAATGTCTTCTTTAAAATCTTAAAGTGGACAGGTCATCTTATACTTCGAGAACTATAATGACTTGGGTATCCATTTGAAGGTCAAACATGTCAAATGAATAGAAAATCTTAAAAATTCACCTCAATCTAATAATCAGTCATTATAACCTTTTAAACTAAAAAAAAAAAATCAACTCTCTATTTAAGAAAGTGATTATGTAAGGAAGCATTTCATATAGAAGAGAACTCTTTATTGTATGGTAAATATTTAACAACCTAGAATCTTGAATATGTTCTTGAGATATAAAAAGATTATATGGGACTTCTGTTTAGAATATAGAAAGTCACAGGAAATTGTTGCTTTTATCCTGACAACCAAAGGAACTGGATAACCTTCAAAAATACATAGCTCTTTTTAAAAATTCTTCAGAGAACTGAGGATGCAATCAAACCTAAATAAACTAATTTCCAGAAAAAAAGGCAAGCCCTCACAGAAGAGAAGAGTTCCACATCTGTTCTTGCCTCATGCAAAGTAGTGGAGGAGGAGGTACCTGCCATAGAAAGGGATAAGGGAAAACCAGCTAAACTTTTAATGAACTTTTAATGGCTGTGCGTAGGCTGGCATGAGATTAGATTTCCAAGGATCCTTACACAGAGCAAATCTGCAACCACCCACCAAATCTTTCCCACAGGTCTTCACCTCGTACTTAAGGATACTGTGCCAAAATCCTGGGAAGAAGGGAGGGACTGAGAGAGATTCCCCCTGAGGCAGGCAGAGCCTCCACTAAGAATAATACAGCAGCCTTCTGAAGGGAAGGGAAGTGATGAGTAGGAAAGCTCAGACTCACTGGTCTCTCAGCTACACAGGCTGGGGCAGAGCAGGATGAAAACTTTGAGATAATCCAGTGCTTCACAGTTGTAAGTTTGGGGATTGGGAATAGGGGTGAAAAGAGATCTTCAGAGTTGAAAACCAAGGACAACACTGCAAAGACTTCTTTCCAATGAATTGAAAACATGACAGCTGAGCTATAAAACAGAGGGATAGCATTGCTGGTACAGAGAGGTGGTGGCTCAGTTCTAAAGCACAAGATCCTCTTGCAAAACACATGATGCCTGTGGTGAATTGAAGGTAACTGAAGCAGCAATAAAGTCAGCATAGCTCAATTACATATTATAGTGATGGAGTCTTCCACTTTAGTGTCAAAACAAAAGAAAGAACATGACATTTCTGGAAGTTAATATCATTTCCTTTAGGGTTTACAATTGTTTTATACAAAATAATTTACATTTAACAAGCAAATCTATAAGACTTAATAAAAGTAAGATATGCAAAATATCTTGCATATAAGAAAACTAAAAAGTAAGATAATGACATCCTATGATCAATAAAGGAAAAAGTCAATAGAAGTAGACACAGAGATGGCAGAGATCTTCAACTTATCAGAGAGAAACTTTAAAATAATACTTAAAGATATATTGGAAAAGGTATATTGATAAAGATTATAAGGGGCAATTTATTATACTTGAAGATGGTAAATATAATAGACATAAAGTAATATGACAATGTATGGAACAGAATAATTGAATTGGTAGAGAAATGAAGGGAAGGTTTGATTCAAGAGGTATCATTTCAGTTGTGTCATAGGTGGAAGAAACGTGGACAGGCATTCTGAGAAGATGGAATAGACAATATAAAGAGAGTACAGAGATAAGTAGTTATGAAATGGTATTGTGTATCTGTAAAGCAGTGAGAATTTCCAACTGGCAGGAATGTATAATTGTAGGGGTGAACTGTATATTCACACAAGGCCCTATGCTCACAATGACCATGTGCCTGGTATCATGCTTTGCTGTGGCTAAATTGACATTCTTAACCATTGAACACATTTTTTCAATGTGTTCTCACATTTTTATTTTGCATTTGGGACTGCAAATTATGTAGCCAGTCCTGAGCCGGGGAGACTATTGGAGGAGAGGTGTGAGCTATATTGTGAAGGGCTTTGAAGATACCAGGAGGCAAAATAAGGTCATCCCAGGTTCCCCAGGACAAGTTGGATTTATACCACTGTCTCATCCTAATTTTTACTGTAGTCTTCTGTCGGTTCTGTAATATCCTGATTTGAACACAAATTGTATTGCTATCCTATGTTGCATCAAGGATACTTTAAAGCAGTGTTGTGTTCTCATTATATATATTTTTAGGGATACTTCGTAGATTTAAGTATGGGAGAAACTGCTCATAAGAGCATTTTGGAGCCCTTTGTAATTCATAAATGACAATGACCTGAAATAAAGCAAGGGCTGGGGGAAAGGGAGAAGTAAAACATATCAGATTTAATAAATGTTTGGATGTGAGCAATCATGGGAAGAGAAGAATCAAAGGTGAAATCCAGATTTCTGGTTTGAAAGACAGATAGAAAATGATGCAATCTTACACAAGGCTGAAGGAAAAGCAAGAGAAAGTTGTTTGTGGAGATGGTGAATTTAAAACAGCTGCAGGATGAAGGTGCAGGTATTGAATGGACAAATGAGCATACTGATCTGAAGTTCAGAATAGAGGTCAAGACCAGAGATATAGATTTGGGAAATACATGAGAACTGTCTATTATTTCCTTGGTTTATTTGTGGATATGGCTTTGTCAAACAGGAAGCTGTTTTTGACAGGAAATTACCCCTCAAACTAGATACATGAGAGTGAATAAGAAGGAGGAGGGTTTTAAGATCTGTCCTAAGTTCTCTCCTATGTTTACATTGTCTGATACATAACATCATTTCCAAATGTAATATCACCAGGTATCTACATTACTTTGTCTTTTTCCCTTTCATTCTGTTTGTTTTATTACAGAAGCAGCTTATGCTGTCAATAACTATCTTGGCATTGTTTTGGAATTTCTTTTTGCCCTGATACACACTCCTTGCTGTTATTTTCTTATTTCTATTTTGATTTGTAACCCACTGTTTTATCTTAGGCTTGCTGCTTCCTACTTGTCTTTGTTTATTTTCACTTATCTTAGAAATTTTCCTTTTATTCCTTAAAAAAAAGAAAAAAATGCTTTAAATTCTACTTTAAATTTTAACTTCCAAGTTTTTTTAAATTAAAATTTCATTAAGATAATTGCAGATTCACATTCAGTTATAAGAACTCATACAGGAGTGTTCCAGGCTCAGATGGTTTCACTGGAGAATTTTATTAAAGATTTGGAGAATTAATAGGAGTTACATCAACATGATTAAGAAGACCTATAAAAACCTATAGTGTATTCTACTGTTGTTAGGCAGGGTATTCTATATATGTCAATTGAATCCTTTTGGATGTTTTGTTTTGGTCAGATCTTTTATATCCTCATTTTTCTATTAGTTATATCTCTTGCAGAGAGAAAATGTTGAAGTTCCTCAATAATAATTGTGTTTTTGTTTATTTCTCCTTTTAGCTATATCAGCTTCCTTCATGTATTTTGAAGGTCTATTGTTTTGTGCATACACATTAGCATTATCATGTTTTCCTCATGGATTTATTATTTTATTATCATGTACTATCCCTTGTAATCCTAGTATTTTTTTTTGCTATGAAGTCAACTTTATAAAATATTAATATAGCCACTCATGCTTTTCTTTGATCAATGTTTGCATGGCATATCATTTTGTAGTCCTTTTATTGAAACATATTGATATCACTGAATTTGGATAGAATATAATAGGGCCAAATAATTTATCTATTGTGCTGATCTCATACTTTGATTGGCATATTTAAAATATTTACATTTAATATAATTTTAACGTTAGGGCTTAAGTCTTCTATTTTATTTGTTTTGTATTTGTTTTTTTCTTTTTTTCAGTTTCCTCTCTTCTTTTTTAATTTATTTTTTTAATTTTTTATTTCAAGAAATTATGGGGGTATAAACATTTTGGCTACATGTTATGACTTTGCCACTTATGATTTGAGATATGCCCTTTCCCCCCTTCAATGCTCACCGCATCCATTAGTTGTGAGTTTACCCAACCCAAACCCACCTATTCCCAAAGAATATTGCTACTGTGTAAGCGCCTTAGTGTTGATCAGTCGGTGCCAGTTGGATGGCAGGTACATGTGGTGCCTATTCTTCCATTCTTGTGATACCTCACTTCGGAGAATGAGCTCAAGCTCTATCCGGGACAATATAAGAGGTGCTAGATCACCATTGTTTTTTTTATAATTGAGTAGTATTCCATTGTATACATATACCATATTTTATTAATCTACTCATGGATTGATGGGCACTTGGGTTGTTTCCACATCCTTGCAATAGTGAATTGTGCTGCCATAAACATTTGAGTGCAAATGGTTTTTTTTTTTTTTTAATCATAGAATGACTTTTGTTCCTTTGGGTAGATGCCTAATAGTGCTATTGCTGGATCAAATGGTAGTTCTGCTTGTAGCTCTTTGAAGTATCTCCAAATTCTTTTGTATTTGTTTCTTTTGGTTCTCATTCCTCTGCTTTTCTTTTCTTAACTTCCTGCAGGGTTGCTTGAACCCAAAGCATCCATTTTGACTTACATATATGTTTTTGAGTGTATCTCTGTGTATAGTTTTTGTAAGTATTGTTCTAGGTTTATACACACATACACACACACATTGTGTGTGTGTGACTTATAAGAGTTACTAGTGTGGAAACCTTAACAATTTTGCCAGTTCATCTCATCATATCTCTTGATGGGAAGAGGAAGTCATGAAAGGTCAAGGGCAGATGGTGTTTCTGCTGGCTGCTTATTACTATCAGGGCTCCCCATCCCTCCCCTTTGCTGGTAGCATTGGACTTGCCCGATGTTGTCAGAAAGACTCATGCTTCACCTGGCAGGAAAATAAGCTTACCTAGGATTCCTTATTTTGACAGATTGAGGGTTGGTAAATGTGGAATCTGGATGGCCTTCTGTTATGTAGAGAACTGCTGTGCTGTTACACTAAGCCAGGGATCCCAGTCCAGTTTACCTTCTGTGAGGGGTTGGAGGGATTCGGGACCTGATGAAGGCAAAAGATGTGACCACAAGAGGTGGTAACACATAGAAGGCTTTATTTGGTACACTTGAATAGGGTTGCATCAGAGAAGTCCCTCATAGCCTAAGACATCCAATGTCTCATGGTGAAGGGCCACCATCCGTCCAGAATGAGCCATCCTATCCAGTTCTGGATAGAAGGAAAGGGTTAGATGGCGATTTAAGATGAGATTTATTTGTCTAGGAGTTGTTTCTCAACAGCAGAGTGAGGAGACTTTGGGTCAGAGAGCTCCAAAGGGCAGCAACCACTTGGAGCCTTGTGACCACATGGCCCAATTTTATTAATAGGTAACTGCTATTGCAGGGGTGGCTTTTCTGGGTTTGCAAAGCAGGCAGGTTCTAAATGGCTAGAAATTTGTCTCAGCTATTTTTAAAATAATTGTATGTATAAAAATTTTAGTTTGGCATAGACTGACTTTTGAGCTAATGGGTCTCGGCCTGCAGTGAAGAAATAAACAGCCTAGGAGCAAATATGCAAAGGCTATCTTTGGCTCATTTACTTAATATTTTCTTCTTACTACCTTTCAGAGTTCTCACCTTTCTCTGTCTCTCTCATGTCCTTTGGGTATATGCTTAAAAGAAGATTGCTGGATTATGTGCTAACTTTATGTTTAATCATTTGTGAACATGCCATATTATTTTGCAAAAGGGCTATACCATCTTGTATTCCCACCAGTATTTTATTGAGGGAGTCACCATTTTTCTGCAACCTGCCTTTTTCTATTTTTTGATTATTGTAAAATATTCTGTTTTTTTTATTATGGTTTAGATTTACATTTCCCTAATGATTAGTGATGTTGAGCATCTTTTTGTATACTCTTCGGCCACTTGCACTATTTCTTGGAAAAATATCTATTCAGATCCTTTGCTCATTTTTAGCTTTTTTTTAATTTGTAAGAGTTCTTTATATATTCTAGTTCCAAGTCCTTTATCTATCTATATGATCATATTATCTGCAAATAAAGGTAGTTTACTTCTCCCTTCCTAATCAGGAAGACTTTTGGTTCTTTTTCTTGATTAATTGCCCTGGCTAGAGCATCCAGTAAAATTCTAACTTCTAACTCAACTTCGTTCACCATCAGAAAGCCACCCTGTGGTATTTCACTATATGTCTTATTTCTGCATCTGGTTTAACTGCTTAATTATAATTTCACACTTTGAAGAGTGCTCCAGGCAGATGAAACAAATAGAAGGGCCCTGATGAAGGATGTGCTTGGCATGCTAGAGTAATAGCAGGGAGGCCAGCAATGCTGAAGCAGGGTGAGCAAGCAGGACAGTGATAGATGGTGATGTTGATGGGGAGGGCAGAGGCCGGATCGTGCAAGGTCTTGCTGATTATGACCTATCCAGATTTTAAATCTATATCCTTTGACGAGTACAATCATGCCAATGGATGTGGCCATGAGGATTTCCTTGGCACATTCACCACCTCTGAAGAGTTTTCTGGGCCCTTATGATGACTTTCTTTCTTTCTTTTTTTTTTTTGAGACAGAGTCTCTCTCTGTTGCCTGGGCTAGAGTGCAGTGGCATCAAGCCTAGCTCACAGCAACTTCAAACTTCTGGGCTCAAGCAATCCTACTGCCTCAGCTTCTCGAGTAGCTGGGATTACAGGCATGCACCACTATGCTCAGCTATTTTTTTCTCTATATATTTTTAGTTGTCCAGCTAATTTATTTCTATTTTTTTAGTAGAGATGGGGTCTTACTCTTGCTTAGGCTGATCTCGAACTCCTGAGCTCAAACGATCTGCCCGCGTCAGCCTCCCAGAGTGCTAGGATTAGAGGCATAAGCTACTGCCCCCAGCCACTAACGATGACTTTCAATGAAGACATTTTATGACATAAATTAAAGCTTCTGAAATTGTGTCTCAACATAAAACAGAACCACAGAACGACTGCAAGTGCTCACACAACCAAGCTAAAGAGTGGGTTGTGTTTGTGGACTCCAAGGATCTCTCTCTCATTGAATAACTATATCCTCTCTGACTTGCCAGGAGAACCAGCATGGGCTCTCCAGTTTGATCTCTTAGACATTATCAGTGACTCCTCTGGCTTAAATTCCATGAGGAGAAAAACTTGATTTTAGATTTTTCTCAGGCTTCAACTGATTATTTAAGTTTCTGGAACCACTTTCAGAAGAACTTTGTCTGGAGAACTGCTTTTTCCAAGAGCAAACAGTGACAGGGATTGTGAAAGTCAAACTTTCACTTTGACTCCCTGAAGGTTTTTGATACTTGGAAAAGCTACACTGATGGTGACTGTGTCTACCTGAAAAATGTGTATGGTTGATGAGAGTGACACTTTCTGGTTTGCCATTGACTTACCCTCTGCCATTCCAACTGAGGATAAAATTGAGCAATATCAGGAAACGTTTGCTACTTGCCATCAGTAGGTTTAGGCTTGAATTTTTGGGGCCTGGCTACAGAAAAGAAATCCACTTGAGAATTTGATGTAGGAATCTATAGAGATGATGCTATCCAATTTTGCTTTGGAGGATCAAGTAACATACACACTCTGAAAATGAATGATTGAAGATATCAATCACTTTTTGTTCTATACCATTCTGGATCAGGATATATTGGAATCTTTTAGCTCATGAAGACAATGACAACAAAAGATAGATCTACCCAGGATGCTTTTAAAAATTATATTTGTGTGAAAAGAAAGTATAGGCACTATTTCTAGGAGAACCAAGATATTTGACAGTTGGGAAGCATAAGGAAAAAGTGAATTATTAACAGAGTTGGTGCCTTAGTTCATTCTTGCTGCTATCACAAAATGCCTGAGACCAGGTAATCTATAAAGAACATAAATTTTTTGCTTACAGGTATGGAGGCTGGGAAGTCCAACGTCAAGGCACGCAGAAGTTGTGTGTCTGGTGATGGCCTAGTCTCTGCTTCCAATGGCACCTGGATCTCTGTCCTCAATGGAAGAAGGTGGAAGGGCAAAAGGGGCCAAGGCTGTGTGAAGATTTTCTATAAAGCCTTAATCCCATTTAGAATGGCAGAGCCTTCATGACTTAATCACCTTCTAAAGCTCCCCCCCCTTAATACTATCATTGGTGATTAAGTTTGAACATATAAATTTGAGGGTTGCATTCAGACCACAGCAGTTGGTAAGAATAACCTTTTGTTGTTGTTGTCATCTTGGTAAATCAAAAGACAATTCCATTGCTCTGTATTTCTACAGCAAAACAGTTTATTTTGTTTTTAAAGTTTTATTTCAGGATTTAACAAATCAAATATTTTATTGAAACACAGGTAAATATTTTATTACAAAATATGACTTGTATGCAACAAAACAGATGAATCTCACAATCATAAAGTTGAGAAAAAGAAGTTAACCATAAATGAGTAGATATTTTAAGATTACACCTCTAACAAAGTACAAAGACAACAAAATTATATACTCTCAGCAGTCAGAATAGTGGTTACCTTTGGGAGGAAAGAAGTAACTGAAAAAAATTTTTAAAAAATGGGAGTAGGGGGATTTGTAATGACTTTTTTATTGATCTCAGTGCTGGTTACACAGCTTTGTGCAATTTGTGAAAAATTTATAAAGCTATAGATTTATGTGCATCTTATATTTAAGTATGTTATATTTCAACAAAATACAAAAATAACTATAGTCATCAAAAATACGGAAAGGATAATAAAAAAAATTTCTAAAAATGCATTTAAGTTCAAGACCCAGGAACTGTTGTTTCATATTTGTGGCTCTTTTTTTATATTATGGTTTTAAGATTATTTAAAAGTTATACAAATAATACAAGGATCTTGTAAAATTCAATCAAAGAAATATATATAATAAAAGTAACATCTTCCATTTAGTGCTTCCCTTCTCAATACAATGAATGAATTCTCTCTTTCTCACATCTCCAGATTTTATCAGTGGAATCAAGAAGGTGGGTGTATTTTCACATATTTATTTTTCTTTTCATAAGAAAGCATAAAATATATTTAAACATAAACAATATCATTTAAAAAACAAAAATAGGATAATTTGTTCTGAGTTCATTTCTCATCTTGTAGGTATTGTCATTGATACATAAAACAATATCTCATTATATTGAACATCTGTGAATTCACTGTGAATAAATTTCTAAAATGGTATCAAATTTTTATACTGATGAACATTTAATTTGTTTCCTGTTTTTCCCTGTTAAAAGCAATTCAGAAAAATCCTTGCACACAGATGTATTAGTCTACGCAGGCTGCCATAAGATAATACCACAGGCTGGGTAGCTAACACAACAGAAATTCATTTTTCACAGTTCTGCATGCTCAAAATCCAAGATCAAGATGCAAGCGGGGCTAGTTTCTGGTAAGGCTTCACTTACTGGCTTCCAGATGGCCATCTTTTCTCTGTCCTTACGCGGACATTTGTATATGTAGAGAGAGAGAGATCTCGGGTATCTCTACTTCTTATAAGGATGCTAGTTCTATAGGATTAGGGGTCCATCTTTTTGACATCATTTAACCTTAATTACTTCTTTAAAGTCCTATCTTCAAATACAGTTACTTTGGGAGTTGAGGCTTCAACATAATTTTGGGAAGACACAATCATTCTATAACAACAGACACACAAGTGTGTATTTTTGTAAATTGTAAGGTTGATATATAAGCACACATAAATATATGTATATATGTATGTATACATTTATAGCTAGAGCTATCTATAGATAGAATGTAGTTCAAGTTTCAAAGTTTTATTATTCTTTTTCTGTCTGAATTATCTATCCAATGTTGGAAGTGAGATGTTGAAATCTACTACTATTATTGTGTTGCAACTTATCGTCTCTTCAGGTCTCTTAATGTTTGCTTTATGTATTTAGGTGTTCTGATGTTGAGTGCATATATTTTATAATTATTATATCTTCTTGATGAATTGATACCCTTATCATGATATAATGACCTTTTTTGTCTCTTTTTATAGTTTTTGACCTAAAGTTTCTATTCTCTAAAATAAGTAGGGCTATCAGCTATGCCTGAATATCTTCTTTTGTTCCTTTACTTTGAGTCCATGAGTGTCCTTTAACATGAAGTGAGTCTTGTTTTTTCATCCATTTAGCCACTCTATGTCTTTTTTTGAGACAGAATCTGGCTTTGTTGCCCTGGCTAGAGTGCTGTGGTGTCAGCCTACCTCACAGCAACCTCAAACTCCTGGGCTCAAGGGACCCTCCTGCCTCAGCCTCCCGGGTGGCTGGGACTACAGACACACACCACTATGCCCAGCTAATTTTTTCTATTTTTAGTTGTTTGGCTAATTTATTTCTATTTTTAATAGAGACTGGGTCTCACTCTTGCTCTGGCTGGTCTCAGACTCCTGAGATCAAACAATCCACCAACCTCAGCCTTCCAGAGTGCTAGTATTACAGGTATGAGCCACCGTGCCTGGCCTACTCTGTGTCTTTTGATTGCAAAATTTAATCCATTTACATTCAAAGTAATTATTGATAGGTAAGGGCATAGTAGTGTCATTTTGTTAATTATCTTCTAATTATTTTGTGTATCCTTTGTTCTTTTCCTCCTATATTACTTTCTTCCTTTGTGGTTTGATGATTTTTTTGTAGTGATATGCTTTGGATATTTCTTTTTTATCTTTTGTGTATCTATTCTAGACTTTTGGCTCATGGCTACCCTGAGGCTTACAAGAAATATCGCATAACTGGTTATTTTAAGTTGCTATCTTAACTTCAATTGAGTATACAAACTCTACACTTTTATTCTCCCTCCTCCCATGTTTTGTCTCTACTGTCACAATTTACATTGTTTTAAATAATTTGTATTCTTAACAAATTATTGTAGCTTTAATTGTTTTTAATAATATTGTCTTTTAATCTTTCCACTAGAGATACAATTCCTTTACCCCCTGCCATTACAGTATTAATATATTTTGGATTTCACAATATGCTTACTTTACCACTAAGTTTTATACATTTATATTTTTTCTACTAATTAGTGTCCTCTTTCTTCAGCTTGAAGAACTCTCTTTCATTTCTTTAAGGGAGATCTAGTAATGATCGGAAAAAAATATGCATCACCCCTTTGTTTTGGAAAGATAGTGTTGCCAGGCATAGCATTCTTAATATTTCTTTCAGGATTTTGATTCTAACATCCCACTGTTTTCTGAAATTAAAAATTTCTGCTAAAAAATTCATTTGTAATCTTAAAGAGGCTTCCTTTTATGTAACAATTTGCTTCCCCTTGTTGCTTTCAAAATTCTCACTTTTCAATACAATTTGGGAACAAGATGGCCAAATTGCAACCTCCAGCAATCATCCGTCTGCATTAACACCAAATTCAACAACTATCCATGCAAGCAAGCACCTTCAGAAGAACCAAAATTCAGGTGAGTGGTCAAGCTACCTGGCTTTAATATTATCAAGGAAAGAGGTACTGAAGAGGACACAAAAGACAATCTTGCATTGCCTATACCACTCCTACCCCATGCCCTGGCAGTGCTGTGCTAGTATGCTGAGTGGAGAGAGAATCTGTGTACCTGGGAGAAGGAAAGTGAAGTGATTTGGGACTTTATATTGTAACCCAGAGCCACCCTGGCATAGTGGAACACAACACAGGGCAGAATTCTGCTGGTGCCCATGGAGGGAGTATTCAGACCAACCTAGCCAGAGAGAAATTCTCTGTCCTAAAACCTGAGTTCTGGCTGACAAAAAGCAGCCTGGGGCCTGGACTAAATTTGTAAGGCAGTCAAACTACAAAGACTGCAGTTCTTGGGCAATTCCTGTGGCTGTGCTGGCTCAGAGCCAGTGGACATGACTCAGAGAGAGACACCAGTGGCGGCAGCCAAGCCAGCACCTGTGTCACCCCCTCCAATTACCAGTAGTTGGGCTCAGAGAGTATTTGGAAGAATACTTAGTGAAAACAAAGGGAAAAGTTCAGAGGACTTTGTTTTGCAACATGGGTGCCAGGTCAGCCACAGTAAAATAATGCACCAAGCAGACTCCTGAAGTCCCTGATTCCAAGACTTAGTTCCTGGAAGGCACTGCTGGACCCACCCTGAGCCCAAAGGAAAATTACTGCCCTGAAGTGAAGGACCTAGTCCTGTCAAGATTCACCACCTGCTGAGTAAAGAGCATTTGGGCTTTGAATAAACATCAGAGGTACTCTGGCAACAGTCACCATGGGCTTTGGGTGAGATAGACTAGATTCAGGTGTGACCAGGTGCTGGTGTCCATGAAGGAGTGCCCACATCACTCCTCCCCCTTCCTCAACTCCAGCAGCTCAGCACAGACAGTGAGTAAGGAGGAAGATACTTCACCTGGTAATCCAAGGGATTCTTCCATGTCTTACCCAAGCCCATAGAGGCAGTACTAGCAGAAGTCTGCAAGAGTCACAACATTACTGGGTAACCACAGTGCCGATTATGGCTGCAGTGACCAAAGACCTGGATCAGAACACTTAATTCCCTTTGAATATCTGGAAAGCTTTCTCAAGAAGGCTGGGTTCAAACAAGCCCAGATAACAAAGATTAAAATAAATATCTAACTCTTCTGTGCCCAGACATCAACAGACATCCACAAGCATCAAGAACAAACAGCAAAGCATGACGTCAACAAATAAGCTAAATAAGATACAGGTGACCAATCCCAGAGTAATGGAGAGAGATGACCTTTCAGAGAAAGAATTATGAATAGCTGTCCTGAAGAAGCTCAGTGAACTTCAATGTAATACAGAGAAGGAATTTGAAAGCTTATACAAGAATTTTAACAAAGAGATTAAAATTTAAAAAAATCAGAAATTCTAAAGCTTAAAAATTCAATTGACATGCTAAGAAATGCATCAGCATCCCTCAATAGCAGAATTGATCAAGCAGAAAAAAGAATCAGTGAACTTGAAGACAGGATATTTGAAAATATACAGTCAGAAGAGAAAAGAGAAAAAAGAATAAAAATAGAACACAGCAGGCCTACAAGGTCTAGAAAATATACTCAAAAGGGCAAATCTAAGAGTTATTGGCCTTAAAAAAGCGTTAGAGAAAGAGATTGGGTAGAAAATTTATCTCAAAAAAATAATAACAGAGAACTTTCCAAACATATGGAAAGATATCAATATTCAAGTACAAGAAGGTCATAGAACACCAAGGAGTTTTAACCCAAACAAGCCTACCTCAAGGCATGTAATAATCAAGCTCCCAAAGGTCATGGATTAATAAAGGTCCTAAGAGAAGCAAGAAAAGGGGGGAAAATGGCATATAAAGGAGCTCTAATATGTCTAACAAAACACTTCTCAGTGGAAACTTTAGAGACCAGGTGAAAGTGGTATGATATATTCAAAGCTGAAGGACAAAACCTTAACCCTAGAATATTATATCCTGCAGAACTTTCCTTCAAACTTGAAAGAGAAATGGAAATTTTCCCAGACAAACAAAAGTTAGAGGATTTCATCAGCACCAGACTTGTCCTACAAGAAATGCTAAAAAAACTGCTTTAATATGAAAGAAAAGAACATTGATGAACATAAGAAATCATCAAAAGGTAACGAACTGGTAACAATGGTACCCAAGCACAGAATACTCTATTGCTTTAATTGTGGTGCATAAACCACTTACATCTTGAGTAGAATGACTGAACAAGACACTTATTAAAAATAACTACAACAATTTTTTTAAAGATAGATAGTATAAAAAGATATGGATGGAAACAAAAAATTAAAAAGGGGGGAATGGTGTTAAAGGGTAGATTTTTCTGTTAGATTTGTCTTTGCTTATTTGTTTGTTTACTTGTAAGCAGAGTTATTATATATTTAAATTAATTTGTTATAAAATATTTTTGTCATGGTAACATCAAATCAAAATATCTGCAGCAGATACACAAAAAATAAAAAGCAAGAAAGTAAACACACTATCAGAGAAAATGACTATAAGGAAGACAGGAAGGAATAAAGAAAGAAAGAGAGGACCACAAAACAACCAGAAACCAAATAATAACATGGCAATAATAAGTCTTTATCTATTTATAACAACATTGAATGTGAATGGAGTAAAATTTCCAATCACAGGATATAGAGTGGCTGAATGGATAATAAAACAAGAGCCAGCCATATGTTGTTTGCAAGAAATACACTTCAGCTATAATGACAAACATAGACTGAAAATGAAGGAATAGAAAGTTATTCCATGCAAATGAAAACCAAAAAAGAGGAAGAGTAGCTATACTTCTATTGAATAGAATAGATTTCAAGACAAAAACTGTAAAAAGAGACAAAAGTCATTATATAATGAGAAAGGAGTCAATACATCAAGAGGATATAAGAATTATTATATATATATATGCACACACATACAGATACACATATACACATACACATACGCACACACCCAAGACAGGAACATCCAGATATGTAAGGAAAGTATTATCAGAGTTAAAGAGAGAGACAGACTCCAATTCAGTAATCACTGGAAACCTCAACACTACACTTTCAGCATTGGACAGATCATCCAGACAGAAAATAAACAAAGAAACACTGGACTTAACCTGCACTACAGACCAAATGGACCTAATAGACATGTACTGAATGTTTCATCCAAAAGCTTCAGAATACATGTTCTTATTCTCAGCTCATGGAAATTCTCAATGATAGATCATATGTTAGGCCACAAAACAAGTCTTAAAAAGCACAAAAAATTAAAATCATAGTAAGTATTTTCTCTAAACACAATGGAATGAAACTAGAAATCAATAACAAGAGGAACACTGGAAAATATATAAATGCATGGAAATTAAACAATATACTTCTGAATGACTGATCACTGGATCAATGAAGAAATTAAGAAGGAAATTAAAAAATTTCTCACAACAAATGAAAGCGAAAACAGTGTATCAAAACCTATGGGATATAGCAAAACAGTAATAAGAGGAATGTTTATAGCAATAAGCAACTACATTTACAAAGTAGAAAAGGTTCAAATAGACAACCTGATGATGCATTTCAAAGAACTAGAAAAACAAGAGCAAACCAAACCCCAAATTGGTAGAATAAAATAAATAACAAAGATCAGAGAGGAAATAAATAAAATTGAAACAAAAAATACAAGAGATCAAAGAAATAAAAATTCCTTTTATGAAAAGACAAACAAAATGGACACCCATTTAGCCAGACTAAAAAATAGTATATTAAAATTGGATTAATACTAATATATAATATTATTAGTATTGTTCTAGCCTGAGATCTGATAAAAACACACACCAGCATTTTCTTTCTATCTTTAATGGCTTTGTATTATACTTTTTGCCCTCTATAAAAGTTATTTTTATGTAAATTATAAAGTAAGGTTCTGTTTCCATTCCAACAATAAAACAACTTCCCAGCACTACTTAACCGATAGTTATCTTTTCCCCATCAATTTTTTGATCTTATATTCATTATATATTTAATTACTATCTACAATAGGCTATTTTCTGCTCTATTTATTCTATTAATTTTATCTGTTTCTCAGTTCTTCTGCAAAAACTGTATATTTTTTATTACCATGGATCATGTTACACTTGACATCAATAGAAATAGGGAAAAGTAATTACAGATGTTCCTTGACTTACAATGGGGCTTCATCCTGATAAATTCATTATAAGTTTTAAAATAATATAAGTTGAAAAAAGTGCTTAATACACCTAACCTGCCAAACATCATAGTTTAGCCTAGCCTACCTTAAATGTACTCAGAGCACTTACATTACCCTAGGGCAAAATCACCTAACACAAAGCCTATTTTTTAATAGGCTTTCTCACCATTGTAAATTTGAAAAATCTTAAGTCAAACTGTCAGGAGTTAGGTACTGTCTGTACTTTTATTTTTCAAAATATTATAGCTGTTCAAAACATGCACCCCTCTTCTTGAATCTGAGTTGAATTTCATGAAGACAATAAACTGCTTTGGGAAGAATTGACACCTTTATATTAACTAGTTATCCAGTCTATAAGTATAATATAAAATTATTGTTTAAGCTTATCAGCAAAGGTTGATACTATTCTTTATAAATTTTAGTTTTATTCAAGGGTAAGTATTTTATATTTTTGGTGCTTTTGTATAAATAGTAATCTTCCGTTATATTTTTACCTAGATATTCCTAGTATAAAAGTGATTTTTAGAACATTTCACTTTACTGAATTCCCTCACCAGATTGAATATTTTTGTTTATTTTTCTCAGGTTTTCTTGTTATACTTTTATACTGGCAAGTACTAATACTTTTGTCTGCAAAGACTCTACTTAGACAGTGTTTTGCTTATGCAATGCTTCTTTTTTATCCTTCTGTACATCTCTCTAGAGTTATGTGTGTGTGTATGCTAGTGTGTGTGTTCAAAGTATGAAATTATTTTGAGTTTTTTAATTACATGTCTAAAAATTGATTTCTGCAGATTGAGAATGAATGACCTCCTTGGAAGAAAATAAGGCACTGTTTTCTTGTAAATATATTCAGAAGCAATAACACATATCCCATAATCTTACCCAAACCAATGATCTATATTTTTTCAAAGTATAAGATGAGAAATTTCCATGAATCTTGACTTACTTTTAGTAATATAGCAGAAGACTTTTATAGGCTCTTTAACAAAGTTGGTATTATACCAAGGAGACTACCTGGGATCTTTCTTCAGAGAGCTAAATGATTACTGATATGAGGCTATTATGTGTAAATCACACTTTTTTATGTTGTTGTTCAAAAGAAGCCATGTGAAATTTTAAGGCACTTTCCTGTTGTGACAACTCCTGTTCTTTGAAACTAATCACAAAATTGGACTATCCTCTCCTTTAACTATATTTTAATAGACCTTTATTTGTTGGACAACCAATTGAGAAACAGGACATAACCATAGTTTTACAGGTTGAAAAACAAAATAATTTTACTCAATTATTTACTAAAAACTAAAAAGTCACAAGAATTTCTGAGAAGCCTATTTGTTATAACAAAATTCTACTGTATTCAAATTTAGGAGATTTCTCAGAAGTCTTAATCTGTTAGAGTTACAACATACTATTTTCCCTCTTTCTTTTCCCTCTTTCTTATGCAGTATAGGCATAGACATTACTGCAGGCTATGAAGTGTTGGCTTTATTAAAGCCAAAAACATTGCTGAATCATCACACGAATCCTTGCTGCCAAGGTGGGAGCATTCTTTCTGCACTTGTATAAATCTTGTAAAATTTCAGAGGCACATTTGAGAAAGCATACCAGAGTTAAACTCTTCCTGAGAAACTTATACAATTTTTGAATTTGCTGTTTGTTTTACAGTTATAATTTTATTTCTCTCAGTTTTCTTAGGATGTAGAAACCAAGCAACAGAGGTTTTATGAAAGATAAAATTGTACTTCTCCACATCCACCTAGCCAAGATCATGTTGAAAACATGGCCCACATTTCTTTCCACCCTCATGTTATGGCTCTCGATCATTTAATTGCTCTGAAGGGCTCGCAGGAGTCTCCAAAGAACTATAACACACTTTTCACAAAAATCAGAAACAGTCAGTCCACCTCATAATTCTAAAATTTTTCTGGATTCTCTGAAGTTCTTTTTCCAGATCTCCTACTAAGAAACTACTGGTATTGACATGTGAACTATCAGTTCCCTCGTTATATATCCTTTCCAAATGTAACTACAAGTCCATGCTTGTTACTTCTCTGCTAGATTTCTGAGGGAAAACAAGTCTATAGGCCTTTGTTTACTCAGAATTATGAGTATACTCATTCAACACATATTGAATGCCTATCATATGTAGCCTTTGTGTACTGGGGAATAGAAAAATGAATAAGGCAAAGTCTTTACTTAATATAGATGCCATTGTATGCTTTTGTAGGCTGAGCAAAAAAAATGTTGACAAAAATGGCCCTGTGTACAGAAGTTTGATGTACCCTATAGTTAAAACATAGGATTCCAGGTAATGTTAAAGAGCAACTGAAACAGAGCCACCGTAAATAACCCAGTGACAATGGGGCTGTTCCAGAGACCTGTTTAAAAAAAGTTGCTGCCTGGACAGTCTTTGCATGGTAGCCGCATGCATGACTAATGACCCATGAAATCATGGACCTTGACCAAATAAACAGTTTCTCAGCAATATCTCCCAAAGACTAATTGAGTTTGTTCAACTTCTGTGGCTAAAAGCAGAATTCGAGGTGGTGTAGCATTATCTGAATAGCATGGATTAAGACTTTCATGAAATGTAGTTCCAGTTTCTCATATATATATATATATTGCTAGAACACCCCAGGAAAAGAGCATATTAACATTCAAGCTTGTTTAACCTGCAAAGTAAGAGAATTAGCTGGCCTGATGCAACCATGTAAAGAATTCCATTCTGGAAGAGTGGTAATGAGATGAAAGACGTAAAACTGCTAGCATCACTGTTCTTTTCCTTTGCCACTACTGCTTCCCACTCCTAACCAGCTCCACTCAGCACAACAGTGACTCGAGTAGGCAAACCTCTTACTAAATAGCAAGCCAGCAAAAATGCTGTCAGCCTGTGCATATCACTTAGTCATAGCTCCCTTGGAGAGAAAAATGTGATTACAGATATAGTTCTTATTGTCTTCTCTCCCCCTTTTTCCTTCCTTCCTTCATTCCCTTCCTATCTCCTTTCATTCTTCAAGCACTCATGGTTGTTCAGTGTTATGTGTCAGATATGGTCAGAGACACTGAGACAGGTGGGGCAGCTGGTGGGATGTAGAGAAAGGAGGAAAAGATATTAAAGTTAATATAAAAGATATTGACAAGATGAATACGCTTTGGTCTCATCCATCCATTCCCACAGCACAAAGTTCAATCAGGGAGACAGATGTAAAACAAAATGTATAAATAGACAACGTAACAATAGCCTGTAAGTCACAGAATGTTCTATGATGACAAGTCAGATAAGCAATTTGATCACCAATTTTAAATCATTGCCTGTACTGTGTGAAAATGAGTAAAACTGATTCTATATTTGCCACAAGCCTAGTGCAGCCATCCCCAACTGTATTGATTTTATTGTTGTTTTTTTAGTATTAGTCCAGTACTTAGGTACAAGGACTCCAGTTTTTTTGTTGTTGTTGATTTTTTTTTTTTTTTTTTTTGAGACAGTGTCTCACTCTTTTGCCCAGGGTAGAGTGCCATGGCGTTAGCCTAGCTCACAGCAACCTCAAACTCCTGGGCTCAAGGGATCCTACTGTCTCAGCCTCCCAAGTAGCTGGGACTACAGGCATGCACCACTGTGCCCGGCTAATTTTTACTATTTTTAGTTGTTTGGCTAATTTCTTTCTATATTTAGTAGAGATGGGGTCTCGCTCTTGCTCAGGCTGGTTTTGAACTCCTGACCTTGAGTGATCCATCATCCTCAGCCTCCCAGAGTGCTAGGATTACAGGCGTGAGCCACTGCACCCAGCTGAAATACTGAGATTTTTAAGCACGGAGTGTGGGAAATTAAAAATAGGCAATGAACAAACAGACATGTAACCGGCACCAAGATGAGGAAATAAAAGATGCTTGTCTTATGGGTGGTAAAATACAAAGTGGTTTTGGAATTTATAAAGAGGAAGAAATTATTTTGAAATTTAAGAATATACAGCCAGACATGGGAAAACATCTGCAGTGACTTAACTTGTACCATTTATTTCCTACTCAGTTCATTTGCCCTTGTCCCTCTCATCGTTCTTGGTATCAGCACTTACTGCTCCCCAGGGCTCTTCTACAAAAAGTATCTGGCTCCTTCAGCTTCCTTTGTTCCTGAACCACAGTTTTCTTAACTTTAGCCTAAATTGTCTTGCATGATGAATAAATGAAGTCTAGTTGATATGATAATGGCTAATAATGGATTAATATGTAACAGCTGTGACATAATACTTTTCTGTTTTATCAAACATTTTAGAGATAATTTCCCAGAGGAATGGTGAGAAATCTTATGGTAACACCATAGGCTGGTGGCAGAAATATTGTTGGATAAGGCAGCAGATGTCTTTCAAATCTTACCATATAAGTAATAACCACTTTCTCTTCTATCATGTAGAGTTGTTCCTACAGTTATATTTACCCTTAAAAAATTAAGAAGACTGCAGAAAACTCTCCTATTCAATTAAACTTTGTTGTGTTACCACCCACAAAGAACTCAACACAATGTCCCTTATGCACGCATATTGTGCCATGTGTATTTTGTCTTTTAGGAAAGCCAAAAGGAACCAGTAATTACTACACACAAACATCACTTTTTTACTTTGTGCCTGTGTTAAATGTTTTTTTTACACTTTAAAAAGAAGGATTGTGCTATTAAAGCTATTCATTTGAATGTACAGACATGATTTTCTTCCATTTGTAAGACAGAAGTAGCCTGAGGACCCACCGGGCAGGCGCAGTTGGTACCTGGCCCTCCTGGAGCAGTGGCCGAGGGCTCCAGGTCTGCACGCCACGCACAAGTGCTTGGCTACTCTGCCACCCCCTCGCATGGCTACCACCTCCTAAACCTTCTTGGTGTCATATTTCGTTTAGTTTTCAAAATGCAGCAAATTAAATATAATTTTGTTTTGAACATTTTAGAATTTCACAATATCTTTTGAGAAAGTTGCAGTGCCCGGTGTTGTAAAATCAAGTTGAGAGATAATTGGTATAGAGGCCCGAAAAGGGATATGATTTTTGCTCAATGTAAGCCCCATAGTAACTTCTTCTGCATTAGTGCCTATGTTCTTACACCAGAGTCTATTTTATAGATACATAGCTATCAATACAAATGATATGTGAAAGCTAAATACAGATTTCATTGTTAGAAAACCTGCCCATTAACTGGCTGGCAAGAAGGCTTGTGTAATATATATATATAAATATATATTTTATTTAGAAATGTAAATCCCTTATTTGGAAACCGCTTGAGTGTTAGGATTTAAACTCTTTTTTCCCCCTTTTATTTACTTAACTCTCCTTACCCTTTACACAAACTGCTGAGATTGATTCACTGTCAAGACTTCCACCTGTCAGTCAATCTCCTGGTTAGAGGATTAGTTTCAATGCGATGGTTAGCCCCAGGAAAGATACGTGATTGCTCTGGACTGATGAGAGCAGACACATTCATGGCTAGCGTCCCGTTTTTCCTTCTAGCAGTAGAACAGTCTCATGCTGGTTTTGCTGCTCCTTGAGTACTTTACTGAAAAATAGAATGAAAACCCAGGGAGTTATAAGAAGGGCTAAAAAATATCCAGGCTGAGAAAATTTCAGTATCAAATCATTAGTAAAAAAAAATGTCCCTGCGTGTGCCTTTTGTTTCTTTTTCTCCTCTTCTTTCTTCTCCACCAGTCACTGGAATATTCTTTAAAAAGAACGACTGCATAGATCATTAAAATGGGAATCAAGGCGGCATTGGTCTGTGACCTTTTTGGCAGGATAGGCCTTCCTTACACATAAACTTTGCTGTGACAGAATTTTGTTTTTTTTTCCTCTTTTCCTGCCATGGAACAACCCCAAAGGAAAACTGAGAAAGATCCCAGTTGGATAAGTCCTGGGTGAAATATTTCAAAATAGATGTGGCTCACTTCCCCCTCCTTGCTCTGTTCCTCAATTTTTAATTTTATTTTGTTACAGTACAGTGAATAATGTCATGTGGTGATCTCTAATTAGGGCTTATTCATTCTTGCCTGTGCACATCTTTAGTTAATACATTCGGAATTAAAAACAAATACCAAATTATGGTCAAGTAAGCTTAAAACTCCAACTATTGGACTATAATTTTTATTACTCAAAATTTCCTCAGCATATTTACAGAGGTTTGAGCAAACACATATACATACAAAGCCAATACAGAGTGAGCTGTGGAACAAAACTTTGTGACGGAATCCTTAAAATGGTGAAAAAAATGATTGCAATTTTTCAAAACCAGAATAAGCATTAAAATTAGGCAAGTTGAAATTGGAAATAATTTAAAATTATCTTCTAATTGATATATTATATAATAGTTTTTCATATCAAAATATTTAAATTATATACAGAAATACATAATTGGTAATGATCTATAACCACCATAAGTAAAGCACAATGTTTTTTCTTTTTTTTACTTTTGGTACTTGGTCTGCATTTAACATTACATCTTCATAAGAATATTTTATGAGTGGAGCAAGAAAAATTGTATAAAAGGAAAATATTTTGGTATTCTAACATTTTACAACATGCCTTTTTTTAACTAAAAAGAGAAAAGGAAGGGGAAGATGAGGAGGTGAGAAAGAGTAACAGGAGTAAAAGGATGATCAGAGAGAGAAGAAGGGAAATGAGAGAAAGAACAGGAGGAAAAGGAGCAAGAGAGACTAATGCACGTTCCCAATCATGTGCTATGATCACTTTTTGTAATTTATCATTCATAACAAGTCATCCTGAGCTAAATGTGGCATCACAAATCAGAAAAGTAGAATTAAAACAAAGCAAAACCAAAACATTTTATTGAAGCAATAAATATTAAAATTCCTGGGCTACAGTTTCTTCCTCTATGGAAATAATTCTATGTGTTTTGGACATTATCAAACTATTCAGCAAGGTAAGGGCAGGGTATGAGTCTGATAAACAAGATAAAATTAAAATACTCTACATGCTTCTCAGAGCCATGGAAAACATACTTTTAATCTGGACTTGAATTTAAAGGTGGAAATGTCACCATGTGGCATTATTTACAGTGGTTGCACTTTTTTTTTTTTTTTAGGTTGTTAGTACATTATTAAAATCAAGTTTGGAATTTTTAGGCTACCTAATGCTATTTCTTGGTCCAAGAAAAAACAAACAATATTTCTTCCTGTCTCATTTAAGATATAGGAGAGAAATTGTAGGAACTGAGCTAAATTAGAAATGCATTATGCAGCAGTCATTTTTTTGCATTCAGAAAAAAGCTCTGTATAGATTATTTTTTCAACTCTGAGCAATTCTTAAAAAAACATGTGTTTTCTGTAAGGTTTGAGATATAGATTCAGCTGAACGTTTGCATTTAAAATAACTATCTTAGGTGGCATTTGTTTCTAAAGACATTAGTCCCTTTAGCAAAGATCAAATGGGCACTTTGAATCTAGCAAAATCTTTCATAACTAAAATTAAACATAAACTTCAAAAAGATAAGGTGCTAAGGACTTCATTCAAAAGTACACTTTGAAAATAATGGTGTTATGATACAACTTGACTCCTGTGTTTGAAGTTATAATTATCCTAATACATAGAGAAATATAGATTCTTGCAGTACAGTATCTATTTTCAAAGTTGTGTTGAAAAAGTGTTTAATCCTAGTCAAGCACAAGATTTAGATGAGCATAATCAATTATTTTAATTAAATAGATTTTATGGTTAGTGACAGACTTCTCAGAGGTACAAAGGCACGCTCAAATGTCATTAATTAGCTTTTCTTTATATTGATTCATTAAACTTGTATCTTAAAAGGTTCTACTGTATTGTGGTTTAGAAAATAAATTTGGAGACTATCACAAGAACATAATTGTAGACAAAAGTTTACTTGAACAGTGATTATTTCCTGTAATTATCCTGTAACAGATTTGCACTTGCTGTTTTTAATATTGATTAAATGTACTAAATTAGCAAAAATATTTAGGGTGCTTAATTAAGCTAAAGTAACATATCAAATTTCATGTACAAAAGAAAATAGAGATGTGATGTGAAAAGAGATAATTAAATTATCTCTTAAATTAAATTAAATTTAGGAGTGTTAAAGACTGTTAAATTGGAAGGGGCCTCCACAAAAATAGTAGACATTCATTCATCCTCTGCTTGCTTACTTCCAGTGATGGGGAGCTCCTTTCTTCACAAGATAAGCATTTACATATTGACTTAAGTGTTATGTGTTTTTCTGCAACCTGTGTCTCCTACCCATTGATCCTATATTTTCTCTTTGAAACACTAGAGGTAATATTTATTAGTTTGTGCCTTCCTATACATGATGCTCCCATCTCACCTCCTGGAATTGAACAATTCAATTATGTTCTCAATTAAATCTTCACTTCTCTAGTTTTTCAACCATTCTTTTATGGCTTACACAGACACACACAAACACGCAATCACAGATATTGCTACCGAAAATATGTGGTTCAAGACAGAGACTGAAGCAGTCAGAGGTTCATCTAAAAATACAGGGCTCAGACAACATTAAATTTAATGAAAGCAGAAGAAAATGGAATGCTTTTCTATTCTATTCCTTACTTCACCAAATAGAACAATCTACTACTTCTTGTCCAATCTGCAAACTTGGGAGTTTGTTTTACTACATCCTCTTTCTTACCCCTATACCCATAGTATCACCAAGAGCTGTTAATGTGACCTTCTAAAGCTCCTGTGCTAGCCAATTCAATAACCACTAGCCACATGTGGCTATAGAGCTCTTAAAATGGGGTTAATATGACTGAGGAACAGGAGTTTTGATATATTTGCCTCAAACTTAAATTATAAACTAATATTCAGCTAATTATTGGAAATTTTTAAAGTATGTTCAGAACAACTGGGGTTTGCAAATCTATTTTTTAAACCATAAATTTCATGAAATTTCAATGGAGATAAGGTTCTAGATAAATCAAGATAGATGTAAATCAAAATCAAATAAATGATGGGTATATATGGCCATAAACAAGTATAAGGGATATTGAAAACTAAGAAAAGGAAAGGCTGGGAGTGGGTAAGGGATCAGAATTACTTAACAGGAACAATGTACATGATTCTTGTGTCTGGTATACTAAAAGCCCTGCCTTCACCCTTATATTATTCATCCATGTAACAAAAAACAATGTACCCTCTAAATCTATTGAAATGAGAAAAAAAAACGTATACAAGTAAAAGAAAATCAAGTAATTCTGAAGATATTTAGTGTAGGAATTGAGATGTTTTAAGTGTAAAGTACACACCAAATTGTGATGATTGCATATGAAAAAAAGAATGTCAAATATCTCATTAATATTTTTAATATTTCATACACTTTAAAATGATAATATTTTGGATATATTTGGTAATAAAAGTTATTATTAAAATTTAGTTACACATTTTTTACCTTTTCTTAATATAGTTAAAGATTTTGATAAAGATTAAATAAAGTAGCATACTAAAATTCCTGAGACTAGATACTTGATAACTGTTTCTTTCCTTCCTTTGATACTTTTGGGAAACAGTCATATTATAGAGTTGCTAATTAAAATTATATTTGCATTGTATGCTGAAGATTTAACCTTTGGTTTAGAGGGCTTACTTGTCATTTTACAATGTTTCTGGTTCTAAGTTGATGCTGGACACTTTCAAACTGAGAGTAACAACTTTAATAATAATTATTAAGGTATGTTAATTAGCTTGATTGAATCTTTCTACAGTGTATACATAGATCAAAACATTACATTGGCCGGGCGCTGTGGCTCACGCCTGTAATCCTAGCTCTTGGGAGGCCGAGGCGGGCGGATTGCTCAAGGTCAGGAGTTCAAAACCAGCCTGAGCAAGAGCGAGACCCCGTCTCTACTATAAATACAAAGAAATTAATTGACCAACTGATATATATATAAAAAATTAGCCGGGCATAGTGGCGCATGCCTGTAGTCCCAGCTACTCGGGAGGCTGAGGCAGAAGGATCACTCAAGCCCAGGAGTTTGAGGTTGCTGTGAGCTAGGCTGACGCCACGGCACTCACTCTAGCCTGGACAACAAAGTGAGACTCTGTCTCAAAAAAAAAAAAAAAAAAAAAAAAAACATTACATTGTACCATATAAACATATACAATTATTATATGTCAATTGAAAACAAATTAATAAAAATAATAGCTATTAACACTGAGGTAAAAATTCTGAAACTATGTAATCTCACTTATGGGCTTCTTTTGTTTGATATGTCATTGATTTTTGAGAGAACATTTTGCTTAATATTCATGGAAATAAGAAAATACTGTCACAAAAGTATTAATAAAAATTATTAGTGGGATGAATCTGCCTGTAGTATTTTTAAGAAGAAGAAATTAATGATTTTTCACTGTGATGCATTGATTTTCTTTAAAATAGCTCGGAAATTATCTTGACCTAAATTTTCTTTATTTGAAGTACAACTTAATTTTTTTAACTGAAATAAGTTCAAAGCCCCTATTATGATTGCATAATATCTTAATGTTTGCAGTGCCAACAAAATGTGATTTTTTAATGTGTGATGAATAATATAGCCATATCCATGGCACCTCAGATAATAGAATAAGTGCTACCAGGTTGCAACATTGACAGAATACCAACATTTGAAATTAGAATTGGGACAAACTTATTTAGAAGTCATTGAATATTTTTAACCAAGGCTTGATGGAAAATAAGGAGAAACACATAAAATCCCAATTGATAAAATTACTGTTTGATTTTGTGTAATTGCTCCATACTAGATGTCCTATCACTACAGTAACTGGGGTCCAAATGGCTCCCAAATTATTTTGTGTAAGATTAGAAATGAATTTTGTGTTTATACATTTATCAAAAAGTCAGTAATGATTTTAATCTTAGCAAGTGCTTTTGCACATAGTATGGGAAAATTGATAACTTTTTTCACTTTCGTCTTCTGAAAAAAAAATAGATTTCTTTTCCTTTATACAAATAATGCTCTTCTATGATTTGTATCTAGAGTAAAATTAGCCTAACTCTCTTCTTACAAACAACTTCCATGATAATTTCTTATGAAATTCAAATTACTTTAAAAGTAATTTAATGGAAGGAATGAGATTTGTGAAAACATTTTAGTGCAATTTGAAGATTTCTTGGTAAGATACTGTTTTCCTTTTGCATAAATTCCAGTTTATTTTTCATAGAGAAACACATTCTTCTCTCAACCACACTTTACTTGGAGTCTATAGTTACACACACCTCTCCTTTACCTCCAGGCATACCAGTCTTTTCGGCATCCTAACAAAATAGTTATGTTTAAAAATTGCTGTATATATCAGTGCTTCAGAGCATGTGTCCTTTTTATGAAAACAATGTCTACTAATTTGCAAGGTTCTTACCACCATCTAACATCTAACACTACACAGTGAGGATATAAAGTCTTGAGGCTATAACAGATCTCCCAGGAGCAGAATCACAGGATGAGGGAATGTATGGGGAGTGGACTCTTGGGGACACAAGTGGTAAAGGTGATGGGACAGAAGTGAGATTAGGTAAAGCACAGACACAGTAGTGACGGCTAAAAGTCACCAACTATTTACTGTCCAGCAGCTACTTATTAAGAATTTTACATAGGTTAAAATAAATATTTGACCATTTAAAAATTCCTATGAAGTAGATGCCATTATTGTGCCGGTTTCTCAGAAGAGGAAATAGAGTAGTTTAATAATTTGCCTAAGAGTACACATCTGTAAAGCAGTGGAGCTGGAATTCAAATGGTGAGAACCTGGTGCGAAAATTAATGCTCTTACCCACTACATGCCCAATAATGCCTCTTCACGTTATAGCAAGCCACATGTTCACATTTCTTTCTCTCTCTTTTTCCTTTAGAGTCACCAAAATCATGCCAATTTGCAACACCTCTGCCATTTCTCAAGCAGTCAGCCAGTCTTCATTTGTTCTTAACTAGAGAACTTAGAGTGTGTTCTTTTCACATGGGGGTTGGGGTGGGGCCAAATTCTCTTCATGCCAATTTCTATGTAGGTCAACTATTGAAGTCAACTGTGCACTCTCTCTCTCTCTCTCTCTCTCTCTCTCTATATATATATATATATATATATATATATATATATAAAATGAATGGGTAATTAGGTGGATGGTGGTTGGAGAGAGAATATCATGTGTGTGTGTGTATATATGTATGTGCATATCTCTGTATGTGAAAAAACTTAATAAAAATCCTGTATTGGGTTATTCTCTTAATTACTTCAATCATTCACAGGACTTGCCATCTGAAATATGCTATGTCAGGTTTTATTAGTCAGGGTTACATGTTTTATATGACACAGCTCTTACCTTCAAGGAGCCTACACTATAGTTATAAAGATAAAACTTTAAAACAAATCATTATTGGGAAGAAAGTAATAAGTTTTATAAAGAAATATGCATGTTAAATGTTACAAGAGTTTTATAAAATGAAGATATTAATTTCACTTATGAGCATAAAGCAAAGACTCGTAGAGATGGTGAGCTTTGATCTTGGCCTTAAATAATTTTGAAAGGGAGTTGATGGACTTTGTAGCACCCTGGAACTTTAGTTTCAGAAATTTAGCCTAATTAATTTGAGCAGAAGAAGAACTTGTTGGAAGAACATTAAGGAGCTCATCAAATCTGAGGGAAGGCTAGAGAATCTATCCCAAAGAAATAAGAAATACGGCCAGATATAAGACTCCAAATCAAGCTTTGAGAATGAGCTTCACTTCATGACACCATGTACTGAGGTCACTAAAAACTTGGGAACTTTTTTTTTTGGTCACAGAGACAGATGGGTAAGCTATTTTTAAATTTTTTTTCCTTTTATTTTATCATATTATGGGGATACAAATATTGTTAGGGTTACATGTATTGCCCTTTCCACCCCCCCACCCCCACTGTGCCAGAGCATCAAGGGTGTCCAACCCCCAGGTGGTGCGCACAGCACCCATTATGTAAGTATACATCCTTCCCCTCCTTCCCCCTCCCACCTGCCCACCTCCCGATAAAAGTTTTGTTGTTGTTGTTGTTTTTGACATTTTGATTACATTGTATATCTTTGCCTCTCCCTAAGAATGGTTAGAGGTATTCCCTTCCCCCCCCCACAATGCTCCCCACAACCCTAAGATGTGGGTCTCTCCCCTCCCCCCCAATCCCTGGTGAATACTACCACCATAGTTTGAGCACCATAGTTTTAATTAGTTAGTACAAATTTGGTGGCGAGTAGATGTGGAGCCCATTTTCTTGATCTTGTGTCACCTCACTTTGGATAATGGGTTTAAGCTTAATCCAGGATAGCATAAACGGTGCTAGCTCACTGTCGTTTCTTGGAATTGAATAATATTCTATTGTAAGCATATACCAAATTTTAATTATCCACTCATAAATTAACTGGCACTTGGGTTTTTTCCATGATTTTGCAATAGTGAATTGTGCTGCCATAAACATTTGGGTGCAGATGTCTTTATATTAGAATGTCTTATGCTCTTTTGGGTAGATGCCCAACAATGCTATTGCTGAGTTGAATGATATTTCTATTTCTAGCTATTTGAGGTATCTCCAAATTCTTTTCTACAAAGGTTGAACTAATTTGCAGTCCCACCAGCAGCGTAAGAGTGTTCCTGTCTCTCCGTATCCTCGCCAGCATTTGTTGTTTTGGGATTTCTTGATACAAGCCATTCTCACTGGGGTTAGGTGGTATCTCATTGTGGTTTTGATTTGCATTTCTCTGATGATTAGAGAAGTTGAGCATTTTTTTTTTATATGTTTGCAGGCCATTATTCTGTCTTCTTTGGAGAAGTTTCTGTTCATTTCCGTTGCCCATTTCTTTTTTTTTTTTTGAGACAGAGTCTCGCTTTGTTGCCCAGGCTAGAGTGAGTGCCATGGCGTCAGCCTAGCTCACAGCAACCTCAAACTCCTGGCTCAAGCAATCCTCCTGCCTCAGCCTCCCAAGTAGCTGAGACTACAGGCATGTGCCACCATGCCCGGCTAATCGTTGCCCATTTCTTGATGAGGTTGTTTGATTTTTTTTTCTTGTTAATTATTTTAAGTTCTAGATAGATTCTTATTAGACCTTTATCAGAAGTGTAGAGAGCAAATATTTTCTCCCATACTGTGGGTTGTCTATTTGCTCTAAGGATAGTTTCCTTGGCTATGCAGAAACTTTTTAATTTGCTGAGATCTCATTTGTTTATTTTTGATGCTGCGGTGATTGCCTTGGGGGTCTTCCTCAAAAATTCTTTGCCTAGACCAATGTCTGATATGTTTTTCCCAACATCTTCTTCTAGGATTCTTAAGGTTTCATGGGTTAGGTTTAAGTCTATTATCCGTCTTGAGTGAATTTTTGTGAGAGGTAAAAGATAGGGATCCTGATTCAATCTTCTGCAATGTAGCTAACCAGTTTCCCAGCACCATTTATTGAAGAGAGATTCTTTTCCCCATTGTATATTTTTGTCTGCTTTATCAAAGATTAGGTATAGTTAAAATGTCAATATTACCAAAAGTGATCTACAGAATTAATGCAATCCCCATCAAAATGCCACCAGCATTCTTTACAGATACAGAAAAAATAATTTTTCACTTTGTATGGAACCAGAAAAAACCTCATATAGCCAGAGCAATCTTAAGTGAAAAGAATAAACTGGGAGGCATCAGTCTTCCTGACTTCAAGCTGTACTATAAAGCAATAATAGTTAAATAAGCCTGGTACTGGCACAAGAACAGAAGCATTGATATGTGGAATAGATCTGGGATACCAGAGATGAAACCATCAAAACTTGGGAACTTTTTCTGGCTGCAACTACTTTGCAGCCAGGAATCTGTGGATGACAATGCACTAAAAGACAAATCAGGAAGATTAAAAAGGCGGAGACTATCATGAGTGTCCATATTTGTGTTGTAAAGGAGAAGAAGACCAATAATCTGGTATCTTTTTCTTATGCAATAGGAAGAAACTGAGCCTCTTATAGACTCCTGGGGGGTTCAGATGCCTAAGGATCCAGAGATGCTCCAATTCACCTAAGGTGAAAGGGGTGTGGAAGAGCATTTCATGAAGAGTGAAAGGCGTTAAGAAAGCATCCCTATCAAGATGCATGCAGTATGATCAAAGAAATGAGCATCGCATGGTGTTTCTGAAGCACAAGGGTCCATGGACCCTTTTTTAAGGGTGGCAAAAAAGTGGAAGAGAAGACTGTGCAGATTAGATAAGATTCTAGACCATGTTAAATATCAGGTTAATGAATTTATGGGTTTTTTCTATTAGTAATGGGGATGTCATTGGGGCTTTAGTGCAGGGAAGTGAATACACACACAAGTGCCATTAATCTGTATTTGAACAATAAATTTATCTGATACTTGATTTTTCTTGACACTAATTTCTACCATTAGAATTTGCTTCGTAAAATGTTTTACTCTAAAATTGTAACAAGATAACTTGGAGATTTCATCTTCTTCCAATATGATTTTGATTTTGAATAAGACATGAGAAAGCACGATATAAAAATCAAACAAGTTCATATCCCATGTCTCATGTGATGTCAAAATGAAGTCCTTATGACAAGTAAGGCCTGTCTGACATTAGCTGATACCCCATAAAAGAAATAAGTCTTCAAGGGGCATTTTATCAACCGCTGTAAATTGCATAGCTTTCATGTTTTCTCTGATCTTAGAAAGAAAGTTGGTCATTTTCTCGATTTTCTTTATTTTTTTCTTTCTTCCCCTCTTTCCTTAGGTCATCAAATTAAATTTGAATGTGACCATTATATTCTCCTGCTAAACTCTAGTTCATTTTCCACTAAAAATCTATTCTTGTTTAGTTTATTTGTATTACTTTATTGCAAATAAAGATTTTGGTGTGAGATGTTCCCTGGAAAATATATCTTAGGTTAATGAAAAAGAATGGCAGAGGAGCATCAAAGACGAAAGAAGAAACATGGATTGCCTCGCTTCTCTGAGTAATCTTTCCATTGACTCAACTTCCTTGGATTCAAGGCAAAAAAAGGAACATAGTGAGAGACGCTATCACCAAAACTAGGAGGTTCTTAGTTTTCAAGAGACATTTTTTCCAAGTACTAAATTCCAATAACATTTTCAGTTGTGTGACTTCCTTTGGGGCACACTGAGTAATATAAAGGGCAATTTCATCATCATTTAAAATGAATAAATGCAAAAGAAAATCTCACAGAACTAAATTATTGAAAATTGGGTTTACTCTAGAATCTAGAAGTAAACAACTTATAAACACTAAAAAAAAAAAATGATCCGTTGTGGTAACTGCATACATGTATAATGACATAGTTTAAAAATATTTGTCTGAAGAACGCAAAAATGAGAGGAAATTCGCTGTAGGATGTCTATTATAGGCAAGAGTTCACATTTTTCATATGTCTCATTCCTTTTTTCCTTCTGTTAGTAGTTATGTATTAAGTAGCTATATATGCTATCATAAAGGACCATTTCTTATTAATAAAGAAAATCATAATGTCATCAATACATGGGGGACAGTGCAGTGAGCCAAGAGGAGCCACATGGCTGTTTACTGGAGCTATAGGTGCCATAATGCCTCACTACCACCTTCAGACACCACTGAATCTGGAACAGAGACTTTGTTACACACTCTTATTCTCATACCAAATGGAAGACTATTTATGGATCCTGTATCTCTTTAAAGTTTTATGTGAAGAATTTACTTCCTTTAAAAAATAATTCTCATTTTACAGATGAGAAACATGTAATTTGGTAACTTGCTGATGGTCACATAGCTTGGAAGTGACACAGCTATGATTTAAAGCTAGCAATCTGACTAAAGTGCCTTTATGTTCAAACCATTATACTGTTTTGTTCTATAAAATCTATTACTGAACCAAGCTTCTCTGTGAAATATTTCTTCTTTTACAATTATTTCTTTCAGTCTGTCAGAAAAATAGATTCCTGGAAAACCAGGCCCACCTTAAAATATCCAGAAATAACCAGGCAGGCCTTAAAAAAAAAAATTCAGTAATTCTCATAGACTGAAAATATCGAAAAAAATTTACTTCTGCTCTATTTCAGCCCTCTCCCTACTAGGCTTGCTTGTCCTTGTAGGAAGATCATAACTCTTGCCCCTTTGGTATCAGATTTGGCCATATGACTATCTATGGCCAATAAATTTAGGAGGAATTAGTGTGTGCCATTTTGGAGCAGAAGCTTGAGAAGAGTCAGCTTCTTCTCTGCTTCAAGAACATCATGTCCAGCTCGTTCAGACTGGATCGCAGAGTGAAAATGATAAGGAACAGAGTTAAAGTTGACCCCAAAAGACAGAAGAAAGAAAAAGAAACTTTATTTTTGTAAGGCGCTGACATATGGGTGCTGCTTATTATTAGTAATAATTAATCTACGCTGGCTGATAGAGGAGTCAACACAGCATAGACAGAACTTGAATCCCAGTAAAAGTCAGCTGCTGCCTCCATTTCCAATGGGTCTGATAAAATAGCACACCCATGCTACAGGGCCTGAAGCTGTCATATTCTCTATGAAATATGGCTTGGTATTACTTGGGTACATTTAATAGGAAATAGTGACTGTTTAGTTTGTGACACAGTGATATAGAGGAAGAAGTCAAAGGTACTTTCCATGTTTCTGGGATGCCTCAATTGGTAATTTTCCTCCCCCACCAACCCCTTGTTGGTCAAGTCTACCATAATTGGATCTTTAGTGATGTTAATGATCTTGCAAAACTTCTTGGTAAGTTGAAGGATCTTTGGCCATGAAATATGTAAGAACTGGATATAAACTCTGGATCTGAAAATTACTAGCTTTGCAACCTTAGGAATATTAACTATTCAGATTCTCAAGATTTTCCGTCTGGACTATTGCAATAACCATTATCCTTGTCTTCCTTTCAGCTCTTTCTCTCCCCAGTTCCTCTCACTATTGGCGAAGTCATCTTCATGAAATATATATCTGCTTATACCAGTTGCATGCTTATCTTCCTTCAGTAAATTCTCATTACCCGTAAGATAAAGTCTAAATTCTTTGACAAGCATGGAAAACCTCCATGGACTGGCCCCTATGCATCTATCAGTTTTACCTCTTAATGCTCTTTACCTGAACTTTGTGCTTTTGCAATTTGAACTACTTGCCTTCCCTCAGATGAGACAACAACACACTGTCTTCTGCCTCCATAGCTATACATGCTGCTCTCTCTGGCTTGCCTGTTCTTCCAATGGAAGCTTCTGCCTCCCTGACCTTCAGGTTTGTGATCTCAGCCAGAACTTCTTCTGGCACGGGGAAAACTTTCTCTAGTTTCTTGTTAGTGTATACAGGATTGTGTTTTCTTAAACATGTGAGAGGGGGAAAAAAAATCCAAGATTTAAGTATGGGAATAGGGATGGGCTTTGCATAGTGGAAACAAGCACTCTAGACTTATTTTTCTGGACAAAAATAATGTTCCCTAGTATTCTACAATTAGTAAAATGTATTCCTTTAATTAACATTTTTTGTGGCGCATATTCTCATCAAAGATCTCAAGAGGAAAGGTGTTTGGTCCTCTGACTGATTGACGATGGACCTGAGATGAGGGCATTCATAATATCACTTAAATATATATTAAGCTGTTTTATAATTAATATATATTTAAGTGATATCATAAGTGGCCTTTTCCTAAAGGCAGTGCTTGAAGTTTGAGGGACCAGTGTGAAAAAGGGCAAGAGTTCACCTTCAGAAGAACACAAACAACAAAAAACAAAAACAAAGAAACAAAAATTGAGGAAAGAAGTTTGACATTTAGTGCCTCACAGGAAATCAAGAGCTATCAGCCAGGTGCTATGATAACAACAATAAAAATCTTCATAAATTTTGTAGACTGCCCACATTTATTCATTTTGTTATCACCTCCCCATAATGACTCACAGGTAAACTCTTAACATGAAAAGAATGTGATCTCTTGCTTGGGGGAACAATAAGAAAGAAGGGGATTAGAGATATGACACTTTACCATTTCAACACAGTGAGACCTACAAAAGAAATATCTTTTGGATTTGAGACATTTACATAGAGGAGAGGGGGTGAGTCCCCAAGGCCTACGGAATAGAAAGAAAAGAAAGAAAATTAAAGAATAACAAGGCTCAAGTGAGATAGCCAGGCCCTTGGAAAACTACTTACCATCTTTAAGCCAGAGTGTTCTGTCTTCTAAAATGAGAATGATTTCCCTTACTTCACAGTTTTTTCTTGATATTAAATTGTATAACATTTATGGGACCTAGAATTGTTCTTATCACATAATTCAGAGAGGAAGTGCTTGTGCATTTAATAAATACTAGTTTCCTTCTCACCAGTTAATATTTATTTTTTTATTTGCTGGTTTATGGTGCTGATATTTGCTTTTTTTTTTAATGGTCCTGCCACTTTTTCAAAGCAAACATAAAGGCAAATACCACCTGTGGATTTGTTCATTTGCCCATGTATGACTCCTTCTCAAGACCCCATATAAATCCATAACCCAACATGCTTAGGAAAAAAAGTGTAATTCTTTATGAAGTATGCAGCCCCATGTTTCAGTTTTGCAAGGCCAGGGCCAGTGCAAGATTACTTATGGAAGCTCACATATTTTATACCTAAATATTTTAAATTCATAAATCAAGCTAACAAACTATTATATGAATTATACTGGAAATACTTTGAAAGGAATAGAAGAAAAACCTAACATACCAAAACTTACAGGCTGTAAGGAAAGCAATGTTCAGAGAGAAAGATTTATAATTGCTAATGCCTACATTAAACAAGAAAAAAATCTCAAATCAATAATCTAATTTACATGTTAGTCACTAGACAAAGAAGAGCAAATTAAATTCAAACTAGCAGAATGAAGGAAATAATAAAGATTTGAGAGGAGATAAATGAAATAGAGAATAGAAAAATGATAGAGAAAAATCAAGGAAACCAAAATTTAGTTCTTTGGAAAGTTCAACAAAATTCACAAAGCTTTAACTACGATGAAAAGAGAAAAGACAGTAACAACCAAAATTGAAAATGAAAGTGGAGACATTACAGAAAATTACAGAAACAAAAAGGGATTATAAGAAAATATCATGAACAATTGTATACCAACAGCTTAAGTAGCCTAAATAAAATGGACACATTTCTAGAAACACACAAACTACCAATATTGACTCA
Source organism: Microcebus murinus (assembly GCF_040939455.1). Lineage (NCBI taxonomy): Eukaryota > Metazoa > Chordata > Mammalia > Primates > Cheirogaleidae > Microcebus > Microcebus murinus. The sequence goes on from NC_134108.1 coordinate 72,554,251, forward strand.
AGAAGAAATAGAAAATCTGAATGTATTTATGAGAGAGAGAGAGGAGAGAGATTGCATTGATAATCAAAAACTTGTAACACAAAAAGTTTCAGGACAAGATGGCTTTACTGGTAAATTCTACCAAGCATTTAAAAAAGAATTAATACCAATCATTCTCAAGCTTTTCCGAAAAAATAGTAGAGGAGGGAATGGTAGGTAGATAGTTAGGATCTCTGGCTCTTCTAAGGACAAGGGTTTCCTGTTTTGGTGCTGTCTTGAGCAATCCCTTCACCTGAGAAGATGGATAAAGGCAGGCACTCCGTTTTAGTGCTGCCCACCCACCCTTAATCCTATTGAGAGCCAGGCCTGATATGACTTGGAAAGTGACCTCGAGTAACTTAAGGGTAATTATTATGTCATTAGCTTAAATCTACATTGTGGTTCACTCCCTCCCAAAGTGAGCTTTCTTAGAGGGAGCTGGTGTACGCAGATGGAATTTTGAGGACACTGGTTAATCATTTGGTAATATCCCAAAAGCCCAAACCTGGACTGGGCCAATAAAAGGAAACAATCTGAGAATTCAGTGAGTCAATGAGTGAGTGAGTCAATCAATCAGTGAGTCGGTCTGGTGACAGATTTGCTCTGTCTAACAATAAAGAGCTGCCCATGTGAAACTCACCTGAGGTTATTCCATAGCATTGGCCCTGCTGATGATTCTTCCAAACAAGGAGTCAGAGGACCAGGATAATAGTCAGGACTTGACACTTTGGTGTGTCTGGTCATTCTTCAGCAAGAACACAACAAGAACCCAGGGCAGACTGCCACCCAGACAGGAACACTTCCTAACTCACTTTATCAGGCCTATTTTCCCCTGATACCAAAGTCCGAATATCATGGCCTTGGATTTGGCAACCGTTTCTCAAATATGACACAAAAACATAAGCAATGGTTTCCCAATAGGATAAACATAGAATTACCATGTTACCAAGAAATCCCACTGCTAGAATACCTGGAAGAATTGGAAACAGGTACTCAAACAAATATTTGTACACAAACGTTCATAGCAAGACTAATCACATTAACCAAAAGGTGGACACAATGCAAATGTCCATTAATAGTTGTATAGATGAACAAAATGTTTCTGTACAATGGCATATTATTCAACTATAACAAGGAATGAAATACTGATACATGTTGGAACATGGAGGATCCTTGAAAACATTATGCTTAAGTAAAAGAAGACACACAAAAGGCTACATATTGTATGAATCCATTTATATGAAATATCTAGAATAAGCAAATCCACAGTGACAAAAAGCAGCTTAGTGGTTGCTAGGAAGTCGGGGAAGGAGAAATGGGAGTGACTCCTTAATGGGTGTGAGGTTTATATTTAAGGTGGTGAAAAAGTTCCAGAACTAGATATTGGCGATGGTTGCACAACATTGTGAATGTACTTACTGACACTGAATTCTACACTTTAAAATGGTTAAAGTGACACTTTTTATTTAATGTGTATTTTACTACAATAAAAAAGTAAAGATAAAATACACAGTGCATCATTCTGAGCTTGTTGGGCTTTTTATTATAAAATAAAGGGAGAAAATAAGAAACTTGGAAAGTTATTTGATAGATCATTCCATATATTTACTTTCCACCAACCTCTTGCACTTTTCACCAACCTTTTGCACTCACAAGTGTGAGTTTAGCTCACACTTAATTTAACAGAAAAATTGTAAGCTACCATTTCAAAGCATTTAAGTTACTTTTTAATATAAGCAATACTCTTTTTCCACTTTTATTTGTTTGCATAGAATTTGATTAAAATATGTATTTATATATAAATACATATGTTCAGAACATATTTATAGACAGATGTAGCTAGAATAGCTTTAAGAAAGAATGCAACTAATTCTTAATAAGTATTTCAGCTCTCAAAAGAGAGATTTGTAAGCACATTGAGGAACATGGTAATATCTCTTCTACCAAGAGTGTCTGGACACCATAGACACCTGTCACAATGTTTTTATAAAGAAACTCAAGAGCGTGGTTAAATAAAGAAGTTGGTCTAGAGAGCTTCAACTGTGAATAATATTGGTGTAGTGAGCTTTGGTTTACAAAACATTTTCTCATCTAGGATATGAGCTATATATGTGCAAAAACCTTGTCTACATCATTCATAACTAAGTCCACAGTGCCTAGAAATAGTGCCTGACAAATAATCAATGCTCAATAACATCCTACTAAGTAATGATTCCACAAAAGTGGTTTGCTCATCCTACAAGAGAGAATTAAAAAAAATATGTGAAAATGTTTGACAATATATATTCCTATATATCTCCTATATGGTATGCTTTATAATGACATGATAATATATTTTACACTAATATATCTCTTTTCATTTTGCAACTCATATCTTTCTGTAGTATATACTAGTATATACTTGATTTAGAACTTTAGAAATATATTTTATATATTTACATTATATATTATAGTATATATAAGTAAATACTTGACTTACGAGTTTAAATCAACAGTCATTTGAAACTGTCTTATAAAGAGCTGCACAGTTCTCTAAGAAAACCACAAGACAAAATGAATGGCACTTTTCATTATTTTACAAGTTTAATTATGGGGCCAACATTTTGCAAGGCAATGATAAAATGAAAAGATTTAAGTAGAACTTACATATTATCTTATTACTTGAGTGTGCCAATTTGCTTTTCATTCTCAGCATTCCCTGTTCAAGCATTTCTCTTAAGCCTGCAAACTGTAAAATGTGATGGATATGGGTATGTATATTCTAGCTTACCAAAGGGTAAATGATATACTTATTTTTAAAAATAGTTTCCATTCTAATCCCCGCTTTCAGTTACTTAGATCTTTCATTTAAAATGCCTGTTTTTCTTGAAACTTTGCTTGTGTGGTCTGACCAAGTGTAAACTGTCTTCAGGGCAAGTGAGGAAGGAAAAACAAAATTACTTCAGCTATTTCCAAGTAAGGAAAACATATACTTTGTATGTCTTTTATTTTACTCAAATTAAGAACAGGCATTTGATGCTTTATCAGCATTTTGAATGTCTTCCAGTGGGCCTATCCTAGAAGCAGTGTAGATGGTAGAAAGAACAAGAACTCTGAAACAAAACAAAACAAAATGTTGATTTCAGGAAAAATGTTGCCACTTTTTGACTATGAGATCTTGGAAACCGCTTTTACAATTCTTGGCCTTGTTTTCCTTCTTGGTAAATATGGAAAATAATAATACCCATGGGAAAGTGGTACTAAAGTATTAGTCGAATAGCTTTAAAAGATAGTACTGATAACTATTATCTTATAAAGTTCTCAAATATGAACATGAAGAATGTGATGACTTCATACAAACACAGACAATAGAATTTTAATCTCACTCTTCACCAGCACAAGCCCACTCTCCTATTTTCAGCAATCAACCACAAAATGTAATAGCTTTTGTTGTGTGAAATAGACATTATTTTCCAAGTGCTGATAAGTTCCCAGAGTTTTATGTTATGAACCATGTAAGACAATTGTTAGCTCTTTATTGCCAACATTTACTCATATTCTGCATCATTTCATTTCATTACTGCTAAATTAACCTAGTCACTCATTCCCCAGAGCTGCCTCAATTTAAGTCTGCAAATCTCTGATGCATCGGCTACAGTTTGATTTTAGTTGTAGTTTCCTACTAAAATCTCCAGTCTGTGTTCAGGTCCTGGGCTGAGTGTAGTCAGTGTCTGTGGAATCCAACTGCTCTGTGCTCTGGAGTACAAAACCTTCCATAGACCAACGCCCATTATTCATTTTCAGTCTTGCTTTGACTGCTGGGTTTGCCACTATCATCTACCACTTACTCCATGGCTGCAGTAATTCACATACACAAATATAAAAATATGGTGAACTATTTAGCCATCTATGTAAAAACTGTGAAGAAAAAGATGTTCTCCTTCACCGGAACACAATAAAGTATAGCCAAGTTTTAGATACAGAGAGTTGACACTTAAAAATACCAGAGCCTTCTCTGACTTTGCCCGCAAGAGAACAGTTCTTCTCACTTAGCTAATTTGACTGAGCATGCCCACTTCACAGCCTATGACACACAGATGTCTACTCGGTATGAGTCATGGTCTTCTACTGATGCCAAGAAGGAACTTCATAAAGTAATACCTTAAAAAAAAAAAGCAGGTAAATGGAATTTTCAGCAAATTATTTGACCTAATTTTCATAGAACTATTTAAATTCTTCATAGAATTTGTTTGAGACATTATCATTTTCAGGAAAAAAAAGATCCCAAAACAATTACATTATTGAAGAGAACCAAGTATTAAGGATGAAATTTACATTAGTAGGGCAGAATAAATGAAAGGAACAGATTTTAGTCAGATCATATTCCAAAATTCATAAATTAAGAACTACTCCAATCAACACCATGGAAATAGCATAAGAAGGAATTTTTACATTGAGAAAACATTCAGACTGTCTGAGACAGTATTCTATAAAGAAACAGGTAACAGTGAAACTGGAAAGCATGATTCTACAACAATCTGTTTTGAAAACAATTGCTACTTCCGTGAGTTTTAAAATGTGTTATATCCTCACAAATGTACATCTGTCTTTATATACCTGACATGGATATAGTGATTTTTAAAATGTCTTCATATTGAAACCACCTTTTTCAAAATACCATTCAGGAAATGAAGTATTTTTCAAAATTTTAATTGACAAAGATTGTATATATTGAAGACACACAATGTGATGATTTTTTTTTTTTTTTTTTTTTTTTTTTTTTTTTTTTTTGAGACAGAGTCTCGCTTTGTTGCTCAGGCTAGAGTGAGTGCCGTGGCGTCAGCCTAGCTCACAGCAACCTCAAACTCCTGGGCTCGAGTGATCCTTCTGCCTCAGCCTCCCGGGTAGCTGGGACTACAGGCATGCGCCACCATGCCCGGCTAATTTTTTTTTTTTTTATATATATATCAGTTGGCCAATTAATTTCTTTCTATTTATAGTAGAGACGGGGTCTCGCTCTTGCTCAGGCTGGTTTCGAACTCCTGACCTTGAGCAATCCGCCCGCCTCGGCCTCCCAAGAGCTAGGATTACAGGCGTGAGCCACAGCGCCCGGCCACAATGTGATGATTTGACATACATATAAATTGTGTGATGATTACCACCATCAGATTAACACATACATCACCACCCATGCTGTATCTTAGACTCCCAGAATGAGTTTATCTTACATTTAAAAGTTTGTACCCTTTGAATAACATCTGCCTGTTTCCTCCATCCTCCAGGGCCCAGTAACCACTATTCTACTCTCTGTTTGCGTGAATTTGACATGTTTAGATTCCACATAAAGTGAGATCATGTGGTATTTGTCTTTCTGTTCATGACTTATTTTTCTTAACATATTTCCTCTAAGTTAAGCCATGTTCCCACAAATGGCAGAATTTCCTTCTTTTTTATTGCTGAATAATATGCCATTACATGCCCAACCCCTGCACAAACACATAATCAGCACATTTTTCTTATTCATTCTTGAATGGATACCTAAGTTGTTTCCATATCATGGCTATTATGAATAATGCCATGCTGCAGTAAGCATGGGAGGGCAGATATCTCTTCAAGTTACTGATTTCATTTCTTTTGGATATATATCCAGAAGTGGGATTGCTGGATCCTATGGTAGTTCTATTTTTAATTTTTTGAGGAAGCTCCATATTGTTTTTCATAATGGCTGTACCAATTTTTATCCCCACCAATAGTGTACTAGGTTTCCCCTTTCTCTATATCCTTGCCAACACTTATCTCTTATCTTTTTGATAACAGACATCCTAACAGGAGTGAGGCAATATATCATTGCAGTTTTGATTTGCATTTCTCTGATATTTATTGATGGTGAACACATTTGCATATACCTGTTGGTCATTTGCATATCTTCTTTGGAAAAATGTCTATGCAGGTCCTTTCTCAATTTTTTTATAGGGTATATGGGTTTTTGTTGTTGTGTTGTTGCTATTTAGTTGTGTAGGCTTGTCATTTATTTTGGATATCAACCCTGTATTAGATATTTGGTTTGCAAATATGTTCTCCTATTCTGTAGTTTGCCTTTTCATTTAGTTGATTGTTTCCTTTCTTGTGCAAAAGTTTATTATGTGATGTAGTCCACCTTGTTTATTTTTGTTTCTGTTGCCTATGCTTTTGGTCTCATATTCAAAAAGTTATTTCCAATACCAGCATCAAAGAACTTTTCCCCTGCATTTTCTCCTAGGAGTTTTGTAGTTTTAGATCTTACATTTAAGTCTTTAATTCATTTTGAGTTAACTTTTATACATGGTGTAAGACAAGGGTCCAGTTTCATTCTTTTGCATGTGGATATACAATTTTCCAAAAACTATTTTTTGAAAAGATTTTCTTTTCCTCATGTGTTTTCTTAGAGTCCTTGTCGCAGAATAGTTGATTATGTATGTGGTGGGTTTTCTCTGTGTTCTCTACTCCATTCCATTGGTCTATGTGTCTGTTTTTGTATCTGTACTATAATGTTTTGAGTATAATAGCTTTGTAATATAGTTTAAAATTAGGAAGTGTGATGCCCCCAACTGTGTTCTTTTTTCTTAAAATTGCTTTGGCTTTTGGGGGTCTTTTGTTGTTCTATATGAATTTTAGAATTTTTTCTATTTCTGTGAAAATGCCATTGGACTTTTGGTGGTGATTACAATGAATCTATAGATCACTTTGGGTAGTGTAGACATTTTACTAATATTAATTATTCCATTCAATGTGCGTATGAAGTATTTTCATTTATTTGTGTTGTCTTCAATTTTGTTCATCAGTGTCTCAGAGTTTTTAGTGTACAGGTGTTTGAATTCCTTAAATTTATTCCTAAGGTGTTTTATTATTTTTGATGCTATTATAAATGGGATCATTTACTTATTTTTCAGATAATTTGTTTAAACTGTACAGAAATGCAACTTATTTTTACATGTTGATTTTGTATCCTACAAATTTACTAAATTTGCTTATTATTTCTAACAGAATTTTTTGGTGGAGTCTTTAGGATTTTCTATGTAGAAAAATGTGTCATCTGCAAACAGAAACAATTTTGCTGCTTTTTTTCCAATTTGGATGCCATTTATCTCTTTTTTCTTTAATTTATCTGGTTAGGAATCCAGTACTAGATTGAATAGAAATGGTGAGACTGTGCATCCTTGTTTTGTTCCTTATCTTAGAGGAAAAGTTCTCAGCCTTTTACTGTTGAGTATGGTGTTATCTGTGGGCTTGTCATATGTTACTTTTATTATATTGAGGTACATTCCTTCTCTACCTATTTGTTGAGATTTTGAGGATATTGAATTTTTTCAAAGGCTTTTTCTGCATCTATTGAGATGATAATATTGTTTTTATCTCCTTATTCTGATAATGTGGGGTATCACATTTATTGGTTTGTCTGTGTTGAATTATCCTTACAACAGTGGAATGAATTCCATTTGCTCATGATAGATGACTCTTAATGTGCTGTTGAATTTGGTTCACTAGTATTTTGTTGAGAATTTTTCCATCTATATTGCTCAGGGATATGTCCTATACTTTTCTCTTCTAGTAGCGTACTTATCCAGCTTTTTCTTGGTGAATTGAATTTGGATGTGTTCCCCCATCTTCAATTTTTTGGAAGCATTTAAGAAGGACTGGTGTTAATTAGTCTGTAAATGCTGGTAGAATTAATCTGTGTAGCCATCTGGTCCTGAGATTTTCTATGTTGGGAAGTTTTTGATTACTGATTCCATCTCTTTACTCATTACTGATATGTTCAGATTTTCTATTTCTTGATAATTCAGGCTTGGTAGATTGAATGTTTCTAGGAATTTATCCATTTATTCTAAATTATTCATTTTGTTGATCACAGTAGTATCTCTTGATCCTTTGCATTTATGTTATATCAGTTTTACTGTCTCCTCTTTTATTCATTATGTTATTTATTTGAGTCTTCTCATTTTTTTCTTGGTTAGTCTAGCTAAAGGTTTGTCAATTTTGTTGATCTTTTCAAAAAATAGACTTGCAGTTTTATTCATTTTTTCTATTGTCCTTCTAGTCTCAGTTTCATTTATTTTTGCTCTAAACTTTATTCCTTCCTTCTGCTGATTTTGGGCTTAGTTTTCTCTTTTTATTATTCCTTGAGATGTAAAGTTTGGTTGTTCATTTGACATTTTTGTTCTTATTGTGGTCATTAATCACCATAATCTTTCTTAGCACTGCTTTTTCTGAATCTTGTGTTTCTGCTTTCATTTGTCTCAAAACCTTTTTGATTTCCCTTTTAATTTCTTCTTTGACCCATCGGTTATTCAGGAGCATGTTACTTAACTTCCAAATATTTGAGAATTTTTCAAAATTTCTCCTATTATTGATACCTAGTTGTATACCATTTGGGTCAGAAAAGGTACTTGAAATAATTTAAGTGTTCTTAAAATGTTTGACTTTTTTTCTCCCAACATGTGATCTATTTTCAAGAATCTTCCATGTGTGTTTGAGAACAATGTGTATTCTGCTACTCTGATGAAATGTTTTGTATATGCCTTTGGGATCCATGTGATCTCTGGTATTATTCAAGTTCACATTTTCCTTATTGATTTTCTGTCTGGATGATATATCCATTATGAAAAGTAGAGTATAAAATCTGCTACTATTATTGTATTGCTGTCTATTTCTCCCTTCAATTCTGTTAGTATTTGCTTTACATATTTAGGTGCACTGGTATTGGATGCATATATAATCGTTATATCCTCTTGATGAATTGATCCCTTTATCATCATATAATGACCTTCTTTGTCTTTTGCGACTGGTTTTACCTGAAATTCTATTTTTTGTGATATAAGTATAGCTATCCTGCTCTCTTTTGGTTACTATTTGCATGTAATACCTTTTCCATTCCTCTACTTTTAGTCTATGTGTATCATTAAGACTAAAATAAATCTCTTACAGGCAGTATATTGCTTGACCTTATTTTTTTATTGATTCAACCATTCTGTTTTCTGATTGAATAATTTATTCCATTCATATCTAAAGTAATTATTAATACATAAGAACTTCTTATTGCCATTTTGTTCATTTTTTACTAATTGTTTTATAGCTCCTTTATTTCTCTCTTCCTATCTTGTGGACTTCTTTGGTGATTTGTTGAATTTTTATAGTGGTATACTTTAGTGTCATTCTTTTTTGTTTTGTGTATATACTGTAAATTTTTCCTTTGTGGTTACCATGGGGTTTAGATAAAAACTTCTTATTGTTATTACAGTCTATTTTAATATGATAATTACTGAACTTCAATCACATACAAAAGATATAAAGAAATGAAATATTTCACAGAAACTCCATGTTCCTATGATTATTTTTTATTGTAGTTTTAAGCTTTTACCTGTTTTAAAAGTGGCAGGGAAAGTCTGCTAAAACCAGATCATTTAAGTCTGTTATCCAGCGTGAGTTGATTTTTGTGAGAGGTGAAAGGTGTGGGTCCTGGGGGAGGGGGGAAGGGCATTTATTGAAACCTTAAAATCTGTACCCCCATAATATGCCGAAATAAAAAAAATTAAAAAAAAAACCAGATTATTTATTGCACCAGAAACACAGGAGGCATCCAGACCTGAGTAAATTTTATGATCTTCTGAACTTGTCTATAATACAGTGCTTTATAAAAGCTAGCTTAGATTTTCTGAAGAATTCTTCAGTAGGTGATTTATTCTTGAAAAATGGATATGTTTCCAAATCATAGATATGGAAATACAGGCACTTCAAATGGGGTGGGGCAGAGGGCAGTTTTCACCTTTATTTCCTACGTATTTCCTAGTTTTATTCTGAGTGGGCATAAAAATGTGGGCAAAGGTGAGAAGTTTATCAAAGAACAATACTGAGCTCATATTTCTATTGAAGAAGATAATAAAGTTTTAATACCTAAAGAAATTTTACAAAACTTAGAGGGCTATACTTTTTTTTAAAAAAAATAAATGATCTGAAGTAGAAAAGAGGGAACCTCTTATTGTGTGGTTGGGAACTAAATGCATGATTGTTTTTAAAATTCATGATTAAGATTTTTGTCCAATCAAGACATTTCTCTATGCAGAATTCTAAGAAGAAAGAGAAAGAAAAAGAATAACAAGAAAGATAGGAGAGATAGGAGGTGACATTGAGCAAAACTTTTGTTTTCTTACATATGAAAAAATAAAATACAAATTCTTGCTTCTTGTAAAAAGAAAAACAAGAAAATTAAAAAAAAAATCTCTTTACTGTCATCATAAGCTGAAAAAGACAAATTTGAGGATAATGAAGCATAAAAAATAGTGACAGAATTCAGTGGGCAGTTATGAAAATGGCACTAATCCTAAAGGAATGTCTGGAAAAATAATTCCAGTGGAAGCTGGTGAATGGCTGTACCCGTAGTGAAAATGAAAGTAGGGAGCCACAGCCAGCCAAGGGAGGAGCATCAGAAAGAACATTCCGCTGGCCAGGACAAATGATGAAAGCTGAGCAGTCACACTCAATGCCAGGTCTGGGACAGTCTGGAAAGAGAGGAAGCCAAGGTGGAGTCCAAGCAGTAGGAAAAATATACCCAAATCCCAAGTTATAAAAAGTAAAATCTGAAAGGTCACTTAGGTACCCCTTACTCTTTAGTTTATGAGAATAATTGTGGGATGTTAACATAATACTTAGGAAGAGCATACATTGGATGATGTGACCAAAACTAAATAGGGAAGGGAATGTTTTAAAGTTATTTTAAACACTTCATTTATTCAAAGAATATTGACATAGAGTTTATTCTTTTCTAAGAACAGGGCTAGGTTTTAGGTATGCAAAGATGCAAAGGAAGTCAAGGGAAGAAAGTGTTTCAAGAAGAGACAGACAGGGCCACCATATTCAACAACTGCAAAGAAATAAGATCCAACTTAAAAGTGTCCATTTTGGATTTGGGAATTAGAAGGTGGTAGGTGCATTTAGCAGAAGCAGCTTTAGGGAATGGTAGGGACAGAAAGAAGACTGTAGTGGACTAAAAGACATTTTCAGGGTAAGTCCATGAAAAACAAAAGGTGTCTGAAACTTTTCCATATTCCTGGTTGAAAGCAAAGGAAGAAAATAGGGATGAAGCTAGAGAGCACACAGGGCTTGCTTAGGTTTTGTACTTATGATTATTATCATACTGTTGTGTAAAAGGAAAATAGTAATTCAAATTGGTAGCGTTTTTTGATGCAGAATTTATTTTATCCATATTAGTAGGGTGATGATAACTTAGGCTTAAAAAAGACCTTATGAATCATCCAAGCAGATTTTCACATTTTATAGATGAAGCAGCCAAGAACCTGAAAGTTGTGATTTTTCTAGTCATTCACTTTAAAAGCTAGACCAACAGATATCACCTGTTGAAGAAATTAAAAATGTGATGATTGTTTAGGACTCTCTCCTTCCTTCTCTCCCTTCCTTCCTTCTTTCCTTCCTACCTTCATTCCAGATTTGAAAAACTCTCCTAATGACATCCATTCTAAAGAAAGTATATGATTAAAGCTTTTATTTAAAGAGGTCAAAATGAAAATATAGTACAATACTTTTTAATATAGCACTATATTTAAGCAATATAATGAACAGAAAAGTGCATTTTAGAGTGATCTGATTATTGCCTCATTTCTACATTTGACCTTGTTTTTGTGAACCTGGCATCCATGTATAATTGTTCTTGTAAAAAGTAACTTGTTTAAAAATTAAAAAACCACACAAAAACTTGGCAAGTTTTTATATATAATGAATTTAAAGGCCAACTTCTTGTAAATAGGCTAGTGTTATAAATATTATAAGAAAACCAAATTTCTGAGCAATATTTTTAAAAGCACTGCAATTCAGAAACTATATACCTTATAGCTAGATTCTCTTCATTTAAAGTGTCAATAAAAGTGACAATAAGCTGCAAGAATGTCTCAAGCCGTATAGTAGATAGTAGATATTTTCTAGAGCTGAAAGCTTTAACATTAAAAATATTTAGTGCTTAAAAGCAGACATTAAGATAACTTAGGAAAAATCCAGGATTTAAAAACCTTATGTGACCTTCTGTTCTAATTGAGCCAAAATACATAAATTATAGCATCATTGAATTCAGAGGAGGAAATGGCCTATTAGGTCATTTAGTATTTCCCCAGCTAAATTTGAATAGTTCCCTACAGCATATTTTCTCACACCGAAAGTCTAGTTTTGAAAGTTTCACGTGATAACACTTTTCACCACATCCTTAAAAAGCTATTAATCTAGTTGAGCCTCAAAGGAAGTTTCTAATAGTGTTGAAGTGGAAGATTTTTCTTGTAACACGATTCCACCAACTTCCCTGCCAGGTACCCATCTCAAACAATCTTCTTCTTCTTCTTCTTTTTTTGATTAGTATTTTGTGGAACCAATATAGAGGAAACCGGTAAAAGTGGAAGAACTTTGTCAACAATGACCCCCTACTTCCCACTCCCTCTGCAAGTTCTAACGCTGACAATGAAGTGTTGCCACTGGTTACCTGGTACCTAAAATTATCTTGCCCCTTCCTTTCTTCCAATTGTAATATCTTTTGAAAGAGGCTGTGGGCACTTAAAATTAGATTTATCATCCCCTAGAGTAGGGATTTCTTTTATTGTTAGCACTGTGTTTTCTTAGGCCTGAGTGGAAAATAGAGACTACATCATTTATACATAATAACGAGTGATATGCGCACCATCTGAGGGATGATCATGCTGGAAACTCAGACTTGTGGGGGGAGGGGGGGAAGGGCATTTATTGAAACCTTAAAATCTGTACCCCCATAATATGCTGAAATAAAAAAAATGTAAAAAAAAAAAGAGAGATATGAGATGCCAAGCTGATAATTATCCATCGTTAATTTACCTTCTCTAAATTTATTTAGAGAGCAAAGAAAAACTTTGGAGTTTATACCTTGAGAGTGCTAAAGCATTAAGCTTTATTCTAATTGAAAACTGAAGTAGTCATTCTGAAAGAGAACCGAGAGAAATTTTGGAAATTCAGATCAATATTTGCTTAAATATAAACATAATGATTCAGAAGGTATTTGAAATATGTATGTTCATATATATGAGCCATTGTGTGCTAACTCTGGCTTATACCTGCCTGGATTTCAAGAATTTTGTCAACCAGTTGAACATACTCATGATTAAATATTAGATTATATAAGCTAAAAAATGGTTAAACAATGTAACAAATTCTAAGTTTATTATTTCTTAATTATTTTATTACATTTTAGAGTTGTCTATGCTCTTGAGGTTATTCACATCTGTTGCATCTGTATGGTGGAAATGCTATACACTAGAAGCTACTGAGCATTTTTCCCCAACACCACTTTCAGTGACTTCGTGGCGATGGCTTGAAATCAGCAAATGCTATCACACAGGGCCCTTCAATCCCATGAAAGCTGGTCACTATGCCTTTACCATCATACCATTGTTTATAAAACTATAAAATAAATTTATTAAAAAAATAAACCTTAGACACATATAGTTAAGGAAAAAGTAAGACACACTATACATCAACGATTTTATCAGTAATGTCAACTTGTAGAAAACCAACTTGCATGTTTGATAACACTATACATTTTAGCGGAACTATGTTATTGATTTATTTTACTAATGTCCTTTCTACTTAAATAATTGCAATATAATATAAAATAAAACAAAATATAAGGTTAGAAAATTAAAAATATAGTCAAAATAAGATTGATTATTAAAAGCAAAGTTTTAAATGTCACTTTGTAAATTGAATTAGTTTATTCTTCCTTGTAAGCACTGATTTGGTTACACATTTTCTATAAGCAAAATTAAAATGGGACTCAATTAATTATATTGTGATTTTTATATGAAAAACATTTATTTCTCTTGCCACTGAATATAAACTGTAATATATTATACAGATCATTATGAAATGGGTATTAAATAACATATATATTTAATATTGTAAGTTTCTGGGGCCACAAGATGAAAACCTCATATATGGGTTCCAAATATATATATTTTTAATATATAAATTCATGAACAGACTATAGGATTAAATGGATTTTTCTGATTACTTTTTAAGTAATTCTTATTAGGCAAATGATATAATTAAGGTCCATTCCCATTAAAAGATTTGCTCAAAGGCACATAGCTAATGGGTGGTGATATCTGAATTGCACCTAGCCAGCCTGATGTCAGAGTTCAAACATAGAACTGCTGTGCTTAGCATCCTCCTGTAAATTATGGTTCTGTTAAATTCTCTCAATAGCAGATGTCAAGTGGTCATTCTTAAGTAAGCACATTATTCTTGATAACTGAAAAGAGAACCCTGTGCTTAAAATTTTAAGTATATAAGAAACAAATTGACATATTTTAGCAGAAACCTCATGAGGTGACTTTTTTTAAAGTTTCTCATGCAAGGAGGTGTTCTACAATTGTATTTTAGCGAAAACATATATATTTTTCTATAAAATGAGGCAAACTATCCCATAGGCCATGCAGCAGAAAGTGGACAGACCAAATTAAGATGTTTGAATCATACATACACATACATACACACACACACACACACACACACACACACACACACACAGACCCACACACACCCTTGTATATATATTTCAATATTTATCTATCTATACCTATATCTACCATTTATCTCTCTATTCATCTCTATCTCTGTCTGTACATATGCAAGGAACCAGAAGTAAATGAAATTACAGCTGAGTTATAAGAGTATTATTAAAGATAACTATTTCAGGCCATAAGAAAAGCTGAAATGGATTAGGTTAAATTAGTGTTCAGCATATCTGTTGCCCTTCCGCAGGGAGAAATGTATTTCCTTATGTTGTAGACCTCCAATATGACCATGTACCTTGCTTTAGTGAATTAAATATGAGGAAAAGTAATGAGTTTTACATCTAGGCACATGTAATAGGACATTTTTTTGTGCAATGTTTCTATTCCTCCTTCCACATGGACCAGCAGTGTTCCAAATTTGTTGTTACAGGCTACCAAGATTTTCTGTTTGTTTATGCACAAAAATACTGACTTATACACTCTCCATTTACTATATGAAGTCAGCATCATTTTAATACTCAAACTTGATATCTGGTAAAAGTATAAATATAAAACTGCATGACAATCCTATAAAGAAAAAACAGAAAACTTTTAAAATAAAATACTAGCCAATAGCAGTGTAGAGAAATAATATTTTCAGTAGTATTTATGCAAGTAATTTAGGGGTACCTCATTATTAGAAATATATCATCATAATTCATGTTAAAAATTAAAGAAAAAATCCATAACTGACATCAAAAGAAGCTGCAAAGGCATTTAATAAGTTTACCTAGAGCTCTGACATTCTAAAACATAAATAGAAGAAATCTACTTAAATATGGTAAAATTTAGTGTATGTGTTGAAGTTTTATTGCTAAAGTTGATTTCATATTCACAAAAATATAAAATAAGCCTAAAATGCTTTCATTTTCAAGTGTCAAGAAAAACATCACAGGAAATGAATATATAAGTATTCAACAAGATCCAGATTTGAAAATAAAATATGAAATCTGGAACTATAGCTGTCAATGTCTGTGTGTGCATAGAGAAAATATTATTCTGAAAATCCATCAAACCCAACTGATTTATGTTACAGAATATTTTATATCAAAAGTACCAGTTCTGTGCACTGTTCCTTGATATTTCAAACTCCATTCAGGACAATTCTTAGCATGATTATTTTTTATTGTAATCAGAGATTCTAGCTGTCCAGTAGCTCCCGTGTCCATATATGCTGTTTCCGTGTTCGTGCTACAGTTACCTGTATCAGGACTCAGCACTTTGCAAGCTCCTCTAAGAATTCATTCTCACATGAGCAATTCTGACTCATGTACAAATTCACTGAAGATTTCACATGAGAGACAGGGAATGACCTTTATATAGTATACACCTCAGCAGAATGTGTAGATACCTCCTAAAGTCTTGTCAGTTCTCAGAAATGCTCTCTTGGTGGTTACGGCCACTGATGGTTCAAGTACTTTGCTTTAAATCTCCTCTCCTACGGCTGAGCCTGTCTGGCTGTTTTGTACCTTGGTATGATGTTGAACCTTTGCCTCTAAACATGCATTGATAAACTCATCACGATTATCAACAAAACTAAGTATCTTCCAGTTAAAATGACCTACTTAGCTGGCTTATAAGGTTATTTCAGCCATCATTTGGATTACTGGAGCCTACATTGTGTTTGCCTCCTCCATACAAAGAGACATTATTTAAAAAGAAAAGTTTAAAATACAGGGCTCTACCTAGTGGGGATTGTGAAAAAAAAATATCTTCACACTTTTAATGTATAAAGTTAAAACATGGGCTACATTCACATCTAGTCTTTGGTTCGGTCTCTGTGTAGAATGTGTGCAGGGTTGGCTAAGCCTCAGCGACATCATTTACCTGCACAGTTAAGGTGTGCTTGCAGAGAAATATTCTTTACTGACTTTTTGATTTTCTTTTTTAGAGTTCTCCTAATTCCTACATTTTCAATTGGAACATATTAACTTCTTTGAGCCTGATTTTCATGATCAAAAATGTAGGTATAATAAAAATAAGTAAAACAATGTACATGAAGGCCTAGCACATAATATACACTTAATTAAATGCTAAATATTTATAATAATTATTAGACAAAGGCTGTGAATTTAACCCTTTTTATCTTTTACTGAGAAATAATAGCAGCCATAGCATAAACTCTAAAAGTATTTCTATACTTTAAAAGCTAAGCACTTTGCCTGGAATATCATTGGCAACAAAAATAAAAACAAAATAAAACAAAATAACAAAACAAAAAACAAGAGGTTTGTTAGGTGTTGAATATTGAATGGATCCTGATTCCTTCATCTTCATAGCTATTTATTTTTGTCAGCCTTCATATTCTTCCAGTTGTGTTAAATAATTTTATAATTTGAAAGATAACATCAGGGCAAAAATTTCTTGTGAAGGCCAGTTTAAAGTGAAATATCACAAACTTATTTTTGTTTCTGCGAGGTCATTTTCTATGAATAGTTAATTCCTATAAAGGATCAAGTCCAGATTCCTGAGCATGGCATATGAAGCCAATGAGTGAAAGAACACCATGATTACTTTTCTAACTTCATTTCCTTTCACTCATTTTCACATAGTGCACCCTCCTGTCATATGGAACTACTTAAAATTTCATATATCTATGGCTTTGTACATTCCAATATTTTTAAAAAAATATTTTTAGAACAATTTTAGATTTACAAAGAAATTGAGTAGATAGTACAAAGAGTTCCCATATATCCCACAGCTGGTTTCCCTTATTATTAATATCTAAGCACAGTACCTTTGTTATAATTAATGAACCAATATAGATATATTATTATCAACTAAAGTCCATACTTTATTCAAATTTCCTTAGTTTTTACCTAACTGTTACAGTTTCTCAGACTTTCCCTGTTTTGGTGACCATGACAGTTTTGAGGAGTACTCATGAGACATTTTGTAAAATATTCCTCAATGGAAATCTTTCTGATATTTTTATCATGATTAGACTGATGTTATCTGGTTTTGGGAGGAAGATCAGAGAGGTACAAAGTGCCATTTGCATCACATTATATCAAGAAGACATATTGTCCACATGGCTTTTCGCTGTTGAAGATAACGTTGATCACCTGGCTGATGTAGTGCTTGTCAGGTTTCTTCACTAGAAAGTTCATCTTTTTTTGGCCACTTTTTTGCACTGTAATCTTTGGAAGGAAATCACTGTGTGCAGCTCACATTTAATGAGTGGGTTGTTAATGTACTATCTCCTTGAAGGCAAAATATCTGCATAAATATTTTAGAATTCTTTTCCATGGGTGGTTTGTATCTTCTGCTCATTCATTCATTCAATTATCTATTTATTTACATCAGCATGGACTCCTGGATATTTATTCTGTATTGCTCAAATTGTTGTAGCATTAGTCAATGAGAGCTCTCTCAGTTGGTTTCTCTGTCCCTCTGACATCCACAATAATCCATCATTGTGGATTATTGTTTTTTTTTGAGTTCTTCCTCATTTTCTGGTACTACAAGATGTTCCAAGTTTCCTGTTCCAATCCTAGAATTGGCCATTTTTCCAAGAAACTCTAATTCCTTTTATTGGAGAACAATATTAGAAATTAACATCTGGGCACTACTTGCACTTTTTGCTGGGATGTCATTGCTTCTAGGCTCTCTCATCTTGCAGGGCAAGGATACATATGTATCCACCTTTATTTTTTTATTTGTTGAAGAAAAAAAGAAAAACAACTTGCTAGAATTACAAGTCCCAATCCTTCATTCTAAGAAAGACTACCCATGAAAAATTTATTATTCCTTTTTTTGTGTCCAAACTAGACTATTATATATAGTCCCTACTTTAGAAATTAAAGTTAATTTCTTATTTTTCTTCTACTAGACTTGGTACTTTTGGGGCCTATTTCTTTACTAAATCATAAGCCTGGTGAAAGTGAGGGATGGAAATCGAGAGAGAATCTCCACAAAGCCAATCTAAATAAATTAACCAACCATGTGTCCTTTTATGATAATAGCTTCATCTGACTGATCAATTTTTCAAATTATGCATATCATAATTTTTAAATATATAATTTGATAAGTTTTGATAAAAGTATACACCCATGGAAGCACCACTGCAAGCAAGATACAGAACATTCCCATCATCCCAGAAGGTTCTCTTGTGATCCCTTATAGTCAATACCAACCCTTTCTCAACAGGCAACTACTATTACAATTAAAATCCCCATAGATTTAGTTTTACCTATTCTGGAACCTCATAAGAAAACAATGACATTGTATAAATACACCACAATTTTTTTAGCCATTTCCTGACTATGTCCTGAATATATTTTGTGAATATTTGTCTTTTTTCACATTTTGACATACTAATAAAACTCCTATAACATTCACATACAAGTCTTTTTGTTTCTCTTGGGAACCACTTAGGAGCAGAATTGTTGAATTATATAATAGGTGCACTAAAGTGCTTATACTGTTTTATATTCTCATCAGAAATGTATGAATGTCTCAGTTTCTCCATATCCTGTCAACATTTGGTGTTGTCATGTCACTTAATTTTAGCCATTTTGGTGCTTGTTAAGTGGAATCTCTAATTTTTATTTTTCAAGTCACTAATGAGGATGAGGACTTTTCCATATTCCTAATAGCTATTCCTATACCTTTTTATATGCATAAATTGTATAGTCGAGGTTTTTGCTCTCTTTTGAAAATCTATATTGAGGTTTTGATATTAACTAGATATATTTTTGATTAGTAGAATTTCATTTACATTCTGGATTATATACTTCGTAGATATATGTATGAGGAATATTTTATTTCAGTCTATGCCTTAGTTTTTATTTTCTTGTCAATGTTCTACAGTGAGCAGAAATTTTTAATTATGATGATGATCACTTTATCAACATTTTTTCCTTTTATGGCTTGTGCTACTGTGTTTTGCCCTACAATTATTTGTTTACATAAAAGTTGTGATCTAAATTTTAAGTTTTACTGGAAGCTTTAAAATCCATTCTCTGACAGCTTCCCCCTCTGTTTTATTCTAGAAACTTTATGATTCTGGCTATATTTAGGCCTATGACTCACCCCAAATTTATTTTTCAATTATAGAGTGAATTAGAGGTCCATAATATTCCCCTATTATACTTTTATTGTGACTAACATCAGCAGTGATATCTTCTTTCTTATTCTTTTTACTGGTAATTTGTGTTTTCTTCCTTTATCTTCACCAATGTATTTTGATTATAAATACTAAATATTCAGACTATGTTTATGAGGATTTGTATTTTATTATCTTCTTATAACATGTATTGATTTCTGTTCTAGAAAGCAGCAAAATTACTATCTAATTACCTTGAACTTGGAGGTTAGATCTATTTGGTTTTGCTTTTAGCTTTAGGATGAATCCCTTAATTCTGACGTGTCTTTATTTCTACCGTTTAGTCACTTTGTGATTTAAACAGATAGTCATATTTATTTATCAAAACAGTCTAACAATCCAGGACTGCAACTCCAAAATCCAATCTTTACTTTTCTCTTTTCTTTCAACTGCTTTTCACTGGTTTCTTTGAGGTTCCCCCTTTATCCCATAAACACACTTTCAATTCAGCCAAGGCTTTCAAAAGGGGAGTTAATATGCAGATGTTGAGGTTTCCCACCCTGTGGCTCTCACCTTTCCTAGATATTCACTCTAAACTTCATGTTTTACTGGAAGCTTTAAAATCCATCCTCTGACAGCTTGACCCGAAAAACCACTGGCGCTGTCTGTGTGAGTGCTATCCAAACTGCCCTACATAGGCTGTGAATTGCACTCAGGAGAAAAGCTCTACAAATGTGGAGTTCACCAAAGATAGTTCTCTTCTTTCAAAAGTATAATCCTCTCATGTTTTTACCTACTATTGGTAGTATTTTGTCCTGTCACTAATGTAAACTATTTAAATAAAAGGTACACATCTGCAGTTGTTATAAACAGTGGCTATTTAATAGTATATAAAAACAAACTTTAATTGTCTTATTTGAATAGCAGTATGAATTCTAGTTATAACACATATCTCATATAAGTAGTTATGAAAAAGGTAAAATTATGATGCAAGATGCTAAAAGGTTTTATATCTCCTTTATTAGGGATTTTTGAGTGGAGATTTTTCTAAGAAAAATACATCTTTCACTTGTGGAAACTGATTATTAAATAAATTGTGACAATTAAAATAGAATTCTAATAAATTCAAAAGACATAACTTATCCAGAAAGTTATGGAAGAATCCAACTGTTGTACAAATTATCTTGAATGTGTTTTTCTATTAGCCAGATGGTTAAATATTTAACTATAACAGAAAAATTGAACAAAAAGTTAACAAAAGGTTTCAAAAGTGTTCAAACTCTTGAGGAAATTTCATCCAGTAAATAAAGACCCTATTGACTACATACCATTATCTTTGGTCTCAAATGTATTTTCCCTGTTATGTAAATGCAGATATTGTTTATGCCCCTCCCAATGAATCTATGAAGTCACATCCGTGATTATTGATATTATGCCTTGTCATCTCATGCTCCTACCTTCATAAGAAAGAATAATCATCCTCAGAAACATATTCACAGAGGGTAAATCCAACAAATGCATACTCAGTTTTACTACATTGTTTTATTTCTAAAATATAGCAGTCTTATATACCTATAATTCTATTCTATTCAAACTTATAATTCTATTCTAAGCTTGATCAGAATCTACCGAGCATTCTTGCAATATTATGTAGAAACTCTCTTTACGTGTTTGCACTAGAAATATATTTCATACCAACTCTGTTCATACTCCTCAACAAGGGACTGTGAAGAAATACATTACTGATTTGGGCCTGCTTATATTTTCATAGCAGAACCAGAACATATTTGCCGGATTAAGTAAACAATACTGAGTAATACATTACTGCAACATGAGAAGAATGAGAGACCACTTGGACCAGAGCTGGTTCTTAGAGAACATATATCAGTGAGCAGAGAAGCATGAAATTAAAAAACAAAAAAATTCAGATGGGGGATTCAGCTTGAGTAAAAGTTGAGAGGTTAAAAAAAGAATAATGTGTTTAGGGAAAATAAAATGGGTAGATCAACCTGGCTGATTGTAGAGAGCCCAAAGAGGGAGGGAGATGGAAATGTCGTATGATTCAAAGTATGTGATATAGCTAGATTGTGTATCTTATGAACATTTTGACAAAAAAAAAACAAAACCCACAGTACATAAAGGCAAATATGTATCTCCTTTATCATATTTATTATATTAAAAGTTTCTATTTCTGAAAACTACAAAATTTAAGAGTGATCTTGTTGGGAAATAAATTTGAATTTTATCTTCTCAAACAAACATGGTTTGATGACTAAGCTGAACTCTCAGGTGACTTTGTGTGGTTTTGTCATTTTTAACTCAGTCAGTCGTGGAACATTAGGGTTTTATTTTTACAGCATGTAACACACAGGATGCTTCACAATTAATTTAATTGATCAAAATCTCTAAAATGAATCATAGGAGTAAGTAAATCATGGGCTGGCTGGGCTTTTCTGATAGGCATTTTTTAAAAAATATTTTGACAGCATGGATGGTAACTGAATGAAAGGTATATGTCCCAAAGGAAATTTAAAGATAGATCTTCAGGCATAAGAAAAATCAAATTATAGGGCCACAGAGACAATAAATTTGTATATATTTTTTATAATTTGAACTATGACATACAATATCAAAGAAGTAGGGAAGTTATTATATAATCTCAAAAATAATTTTCTATTTATCATCATGCTATAAATTGAATATTTCTTTAGAATATTCAGTCTTAGTAAATTCAGTAGATTCTTCATTAATATAAAAAGAGATAACATATTTATGTTAAAAGTTCAATAATTCAAGTCATTTAAATGAACATTTATTAAGGATCTATATTGTATAATCCACTGGTTTTTGTTCTGTAGTTAAACAAAGGTGAGAAACATACTGTTCCTGTTCTCAAGAACCTTCCAGTCTAATTATGGGAACTGCACATCTTGTAAGAATGTATTAGGTATCACAAGAGGACAAATAAAATATGAAAGCATAAAGAATAGTGGAAATGGTGGTAGGAGGGAAAATGTGGAGAAAGAGTGTTTCTGCTCTGGGGTAGGCTCTGTGCAAAACACTGTATGTGCATTCTCTCATTTAACATTATCAATAATTTTATGATATAAACACTATTGTTTCATCAATTTTTTTAAAGGAAGTACTGATGGCCAAGGGGATTAAGTTGTAAACTCCTACAACCCGAAACTCAAAACACTCAGATCTTTATAACTTTAAACTCTCCTCTTAAACACTGCACTATACTGCCTCCTAGGGGGATGTTTCATGGAAATGATATTATAACCTCACTAAAGATGAGGATAAGGGCATTCTCCAAAGACCTGGACATGAGAAGGAGCAGTATTTGTCCAGGAAATGCTAACAGTGTAATAAATTCAGAGTGGCAGTTATAAGAAGTATATTGTATATACTTTATATAAAGTAAAAGACCAGACTGACAGAGCCTCAAGTTTTAAGGAAAGAAACTTAGACTTGACTTCACATGCATTGATATGCTTTTTCTATGGAAATATTAAATAACAGCATCAAAATGACTTTTTATGATTTTTCATAAATCAGCATTTCTCCTGTTTTCTGGATCTCATGTCTTCATTTCCTTATGGTAATTATAGCATTTCAGAATATCTGAAGACAATCAGTCTTTTCAAATTTTTCAAAAACTGCCTTGATAAACACAATGACATGAGCATAACAAAGAAATTACTACAGTATTCAATTAAGGATATTGAGCTAGTGATTTATCTGTGATCATAGTATTATTCTTACAATGGACTTTTTAAAAGACTGCTTCAACTCCTTGCACAGTAGCTCAGCTCATTTTCTGTTTGTGCAAATGTACAACTGTTGTGCTTTTTCAAGGCTATACAAAGTGTTCCTCCTGCCATATGTGAATGGTTGAGTGCATCAATCATTAAGTAATTTGTTAACTTATTTGTTTTGACATTTCTGTATAAATTGCAACAGCACTAGGACTCTACCAGATGCTAATAGAAGTAATTTAATGAGGTTGATGCTCCAAGTCTAGTATTTGCTTTTCTTGAGAAATCATAATGAAGACTAGAAATACCGAGTTAGCTGGTAGATAGGCACAGAACAATCTGGCTTATTGCTTGGGTTGTAGCATTTTCCAAAAGAAGTTCCCAGAATTCTTCATTTTTTGTTGATTACATTCAAGTTGCTTATTAGGATTGTTTTTGTCCTATCATTCTGTCTTTAAAAATCATTCACTATGATTTATACATGGCTTCTGAACTCATCTTTTTCCAACTCTATCATGTGAGAGATGAACAACTTGATGCCCAGACATATGAAGTGATTGGCCATAACTTCTTAGCTGGTCAACTAGAACTTGAACCTGGGCTCCCAGTCCCAGCCCCACTGTTATATTCCTTCTCTTGCCATCCCCATGCCTTTCTTGCTATAAAGGTTTGTTGAATATATGAATTAGGTAAACCATAAAGTAACTTATTTCCATCAAAAGTTTTTATTTGGAAAAATTTAAAATTTGTGGTACAGTTTCAAGAAGTGTGCACTGAACATACATATACATTTAACCAAGGATTATCAATTAATAATATTTTGCCACATGTGCCCTGTCTCTTCCTTTTCTATCCAGTAGACTTTTGCTTTTTTGAAGTCCTTCATGCTTCATGATATTGACCTTTTGAAGACTCTAGATTTTTTTTTCTTTCTGAATTTGCCTTAACTATTTTTTCATGATTAAAATCAGGTTAAACATTTTTGGCAGAAACACAACCAAACTGATATTGTGTCTTTCTCTGTGCATTAATTCATGAAGCACATGATGTCAAACCATGATTAATAATGTTAAGTTGATCATTTGGTTAAAGTGATGTCTGGGTGATAAAAGTCTGTTATATAAATATTATCTGGATTCTAAGTTTATTATATAGTATCTACCAGTACAGATTGGGTATACATTTCAAATTTTAAATTCTTTTAAGTTTAAAATTAAAAGCTTAGTTACATAACAAAATATTTCATCTTAGTATTATACATTATACTGCAAGACTAACTTTTGAAATCTTTACCTCCTTTCTCCAGACTAAGTTTAAATATATTCTGACCTTTGGAATCCCATTATTTATATGCTTCTACTTTCTGACAACAGATTTTTCCGTAATTTCTATATGGTTTCAATTGATGTGGTCTTGCAATTATAGTTGAAAACATATCCTTCAAGGTTATTTAAGTAGCATTATTATTTTTTCTAACCCAACAAAATCAAAAACATCACTAAGTAGATAATACCTCAACCATACTGTAGCCATGACATATAAAGCTTTTCAACCTAGTAGTAATATGTTTTCATTAATCTAATATGTACAGTATGCACAATGAAGTTAATGTTGCATAAACATTGGACTATTAGTCAATAACATTATGTTAAACTGTGTGATTCCAGTTAATATAGACATTGAAAATACCAAGAATTTTGACTTGTTTTTAGAGTATAAATACAAGCATTTCGGCATCTTCTGAAGCATTTTCCATGGAGAATTAATTATCTGTCATCAGTGTTATATTTTGACCTGCACTTACTCTAACTGAATTATGTTTATTTGAATCTGATAACTTGAAGTTTTGATAAGATAGCACTGTAATATTACGTGTAGTCTCATTCTATTCCATGCCAGGTTGCCTCGGATGACCTTGCTTGCCAGTGTTTAAATTGGAATACCCTGCACAAATTTGACAAAGGAAAGTTATTCCAAAATAAAGAAGGCATCCTTAAGAGCTTTGGTGTTTATCTTGCATCACACTGATTCTCTTGCCAAGATGGCTTTTATTTAGGATCCTTACTATTATATATTCCATGTGTCAGACTGAATCTACTTCAACACTGACACATTTATCTTGATCTCAAACAAAGGTTTTTATAAAGGGTAAGAAATTAATATTTTGTCAGAGATAATTTATCCCTTTCAATAAAGACCAGAACTCTAAAAGAACTCATTCATCAGTAACATATAAGCTCTGTCTTTATGCTTTGAGAATAAAACCATGCCATACCTGAAATGCCTTTTTCTATGGTTTCTAAGTAAAAACTACCAGCATTGCTTTTTCTTATTGTCATCATCCTACTTGCTAATGTACCTCATTGCAGGAAAGACATTAAGTGAGGCCATTTGGGGATCACTCAGTGTTGCATACTTCTTGTAATGCACATACATATCTTCAGCAAGTATAATGCCATCCTCAAATACTACATTTCAGCACAGCTACCAGGAATGCTGTGCTGTAGGTTGTGACTAAGGAGGAATCCCCAAGAACATTTCTTAACAATTTTTCCAGGTTTTAATGAACTATTTTTTAAATTTAATGTTCCCATGTGGAATAACTTCATAACAGAACTTCAAACACATTTAGAATAATTGAATCTCATAATTTGAAAGAGTTATTTAGTCCAATGTTTCTTAACCTAAAAGATAATCAGAATCATCTGGAGGTCCCTTAAAATGTAGATTAATTTATCCAACTCAGAGTTACTAAATCAAAATCTCTAGGAATGTGTGTTTAATTTGTAAAACTTGTTCAGGCTTCTAAGTAAGTTACGAATTACATAAGATCTAGCTTGATGCTTCACCACCTTTTTTCACATCATGCCTCAGTTTGTTTTATATTGTATATATCCCTGAAATTATTGTAGTTTTTATAGTTTTGATTTTTAACATTCATATTAGAGATGTAAGTGACTTATACACTACCATTACAGTATTAGAGTACTCTCAATTTGATTGGGTACTTATTTTACCATTTAGTTTTATACTTTTGTGATGATTAGCATACTTTCTTTCAGCCTGGAGAACTCCCTTTACCATTTCCTATAAGGTAGATCTAGTGATAATAAACTCCCTTAGTTTGGAGTGTCTGGGAAACTCTTTATCTCACCTTCATTTCTGAAGGACAGCTTTTTCAGGTAACATTTTTGGATGGCAGTTATTTTTCTTCAGTATTTTCAATATATCATCCCACTCTCTCCTGGTCTGTAAGGTCTGCGCTGAGAAATCCTCTGATAGACTTATTAGAATTCCTTTGTGTGTTCCATGATATGAATTTGGGCTGTGATTTTTTTGGATATGACTCCAACAACACAGATAATGAAAGCAGGGTTAGACAAATGGAATTACAGGAAACTAAAAAGTCCGTGCTCGGTAGAGAGGGAATAGTTACTCGAAACAGTGTTTAGAGAGAAGAAGAGAGGCCAAAGTCTGAAGCAGAAAATGGCCTCCTCAGGTAAGTTCCTTTCTGTATTAATTTCCAAGGACATGTGCAAAAGGTCAGGGCCCTTTGCTAATTTCTTTAGCAACATTCAACAGGTCGGCTGTTTTCAGCTGACCTTTGCACACCCCAACAAGCAGCTTTGGGCAGGCATTTCCACCTGTCAATTCACCCCACCCACCATCTTTCCATCCATCTATCCTTTCTTGTAGGCCCAGCTCCTGCTTGTCTCCCTTTTTGTTTATTTAAAATTAGAGACAGAGTGCAAATAGGAGAAAGATGTAAGCTTCAGCTAGTGTCTTCATGATAGCGTTGGGAGGCCACCAATCGGTGGATCCATCGTCCTAGAAAGTAAAAGACAGAAAGTGACAAGACCAAGCACAATTTGTTGATGATATAGATATTTTTGGGTGGTCATGGGAATGCACCATGTTTTATTATGTAAATTGGAAACATATACAGGAGGATTAGAGGAATGATAAATTACTGACTCTGATATTAATCCAGTCTGTTCCATTTCTCTGCCAAGAATGTGGAGGCAACCCACACTCCTCCAGTTCATGTCAAGCCATCGGTAGACAGAGGGATCTCCAAGTCCCACCATGTTAGGGGCTTAAACACAGATGGATTTAAGACATGAGCCCAATAAACTGAGGCTGTACTGCCTGGGAGAAATAAAAGGACAAAAAGGCTGCAGAGCAGCCCTCAGGGTACCTGACCACTCTTAAGGGCAACAATAGCCACATATGCCAGAAAAGTGTTCCTTGGTGTAGGAGAAGGAGCACCCAATTGTGTCATCATAGCTGAGACCTGTGTCTCTAGTTGTTTCAATTGACCCCACGTGATCCCAGGTGCCCTCATTGTTGTTAGGTGTCTGTTGGGGAGGGAACCCCAGTCAGGGGTGGCTGGAGGGAGAGATGTGTCATTTGTGAAATTCGCTTGTTGGGTTGATTCTTCCAGCTCATGACGTAGGCAAACTCATCTGGAAGGGAACCACTGGGGACCTGTAGAAGTTTGAACACAAACATATCCTCTTCCCCATGTTAACTCATTTACAATCAAAGGCCAATCTCTTGCAATTAATGACAGCTGGGAAGGCCAGGTTGTAGCGGTCCCATTGGGACTATAACAGCATTAAGAGCTCTTAGGTCCTGTAGTAAACTCCACTTATTGTTCTTTTTAGGTATGATGAATACAGGAGTGTTTCATGGGCTCAGGGAAGGCTCTATGTGTCCTGCTTTAAGTTGGTCCTGGACAATAGATTTTAAATGTTTTAATTTATCCTGCTTAATGGGCCACTGCTCTATCCAGATGGGTGAGTTAGTAGTCCGTTGTAAAGGTGTGGGTTGTGTTGGATCCACCTGAGTAGCGGGGCCCTGATGAAAAGGCTGGAGAATTAGAAGAAGATTCCATTGTTCTAACAAATCTCATCCCATAAAGACTGGCCCTCTTGTAGGCAATGCTGAAAAGTGGATGGTTTACCTGGGGAGGAATAGAGATCCCCTTTTGGGAAGAAGAAGGTGGAAGAGGAGGAAGATGCTCCTCCTATTGAACGCAGAAGGTGATGGTAGAGGAGGAGAATGGCTCAGGATTCCGCAATTTTAAGGCAGGGGAACCCAGATCCTCTGGCAGAGCAGATAACGGA
Organism: Microcebus murinus; assembly: GCF_040939455.1. Lineage (NCBI taxonomy): Eukaryota > Metazoa > Chordata > Mammalia > Primates > Cheirogaleidae > Microcebus > Microcebus murinus. The sequence goes on from NC_134108.1 coordinate 72,582,803, forward strand.
GGAGGAGGGACAGGTTCCAAGGGATTAGAATCCTTAGAAACATGCAAGGGAATCAGTGCTGTTCGCACCAAGATCCCCATAGTTAACACAACAAGGGGCACCAGAACCCCCTGCCTCAAATTCTTCTTAAAAACTTTCCCTACTTGCTCCCAGAGCTCTAAATCTAATGTGCCCTCATCTGGGAACCAGGGGCAATGTTGTCTTACTGCGCATAAGAGTTTTTGTAAAGCTTTTGGTTCGACAGAACACTGGGCAGCCTTTAAGAGTTGTTGCAAAGTGCGCAGATAAATTCGCCGATCTTCTGTCAGGTGCTGCCCCATGACTGGAAATCCCCTTCTGAACCACGTGCCTGGGTCCCTTTCCCAAAGCAGCGGGCAGGACTGTCCCTTACCTGGATGATACCCCTTGTAGTCTCAATGACAAAAGCAGTCACTGAACGTGCGGATTCCCGAATAACCTGGGGGTCACCACTTGTAGTGTCAGCTTGTCGCTCCAGTGCTCGGCAGTGAAGGAATAATTGCTCGAAACACATAGTGTTTAAAGAGGAGAGGCCAAAGTCTGAAGGAGAAAATGGCCTCCTCAGCTAAGTTGCTCCTGTATTTATGATCAAGGACACGTGCAAAAGGTCAGGGCACTTGGCTCATTTCTTTAACAACATCCATACAGATCAGCTGTTTTCAGCTGACCTTTACACAGAGCAAACAACCAGCTTTGGGCAGTTTTCACCTGTCCCTTCATTCCCTCTGCTCACATTCTTTCCATCCATCCATCCTTTCTTCTAGGCTCAGGCCCACCACTATAACATGATTGAACCTATTATGTTAAGTGAAATAGGCAGGCGCAGAAAGATAAATTCTGCCTGATATCACTTATTTGTGTAATCTAAAAAAGGCCCAAACTCACAGGGGAGAGTAGAATGGTAGTTACCATAGGCTGCAGGGGTTTGGGGGGATTATACAGCTATTGGTCAAAAAATACAAATTTTAGTTAGGAGGAATAAATTCAAAAGATCCTTCATATAAGATAGTGTATATAGTTAATAAAAATGCATTGTGTACTTGAAAATTGCTAAGGAAGTAGATTGTAATTGTTCTCACCACAAAAAGTAAGTACATATGTGAGGTAATACATTTATTGATAAGCTTGATTTAGCCATTCCACAATGTACACATATATAAAACTATGTTGCATATCATAAATACATACAACTTTAATTTTCCAGTTAAAAAATTAATTAATTAAAATGGAAAGTAAGCATTAAGTATTACTTGACCTAACATTCCTTAGTGGATAAATAATCATTGAAGCCTCCTTGCCTGGAAGAAGACACCAGAAGGATGACTGCTAACCTCACCAGTTCCCTATTCAAGGGCAGACTGGCCAGAGGAGTGATAGCAAACCAGCAGACTGTTAATGATTCAAAATTATCTGAGCTTGTAGGATTTTGCCATGATAATTTGAGTACAAGATAGTACAGAACATACTTTGTACAAATTTATCTAATAGAATGACTCACAATGAATAAACAAGTTATTCTTGATTATTGAATTTATTTTGTATTTATAGAGAGATTTATAATACTGCATATTTATGATTACTTTTGCTAGTTTATCACTGTTACTTAAAGTGTATTTGTAAAGCATGTATTAACTGAAAGTATTCTTATTGTTACAGTATCATCAAATATCACTGAACTCTGTTTTAAAAGTTTAGTAATAAGCTCACCTTTGGGTTTTGCCTGAAGTATAGACTTACTACGTAGATCAAGAATCAAATATCAGCTGAGTGACTTTGGCTAAGTCATGTAAGATTTTTTAAGCCCCAGTTTCCTCTTTTATAAAATGTGATTATGATTATATGATTCTAACAGCTGTAATATTACCTAAATCATAGTATTGAGAGAATAAAATTAGGTAATATCTATCACTTGTTAGGCACTATGTATAACACTTATAAGAGAGTCAATTACTGTGATATATTACAATTATGAACCCTATAAATATTCTTGAAGTACAACAGTATCTAAAAATTCTCATAAACATTTTGAAGATATAAAATGAATCTTTATTAATTATCTCAAAATTTTATTAATACTTCAAACAAACATTTTCACACACATTTATTAACTCAGTTTATTCCTCCAAAAACCCCATAAGTCTAACCATTTAGGAAACTAGGGTAGATTAAGATTGAGTGACTTTCTGATGTTCTTTCAGTTTGTACAAGTTCCATGCTTCTGTCATTCCATGGCTCTGTCATCCAAGATTCTCAAGTCCTACATTTTCTCTGAAAAGGAACAACAAGGCCTTAAAGAAACATCATCATTTCCTGCTCATGAATTCAGTAATATTGCATTATATAATAACATAAAACCTCTTTCAATATTTTTTAAGATGTGTTATAGGCAATACTTTTCTTGTATGCTCATTCTAGTTTAGTCAGATCTAGCATGAGGACAATTCTCACCTTGTGTTATATTTACTACTTATCTGTAAGTGTTAGACTTAATTAACATTTGCTTCTAACTTTGAAACTCCTTTTTGGAGAGAGTTTGTAATGAATTTTTTTTTTTTTTGGCAGGAAATCTCAACCATTTAAAAAAATATAATTCAACCAAGAAACTCCTGGAACTGATCAATGAATTTAGTAAAGTCTCAGGATACAAAATCAATACACAGAAATCAGAGGCATTCATATACACCAACAACAATCTAATTGAGAACCAAATCAAAGACTCAATTCCCTTCACAATAGCAACAAAGAAATTAAAGTACCTAGGAATATACTTAACCAAGGACGTAAAAGACCTCTACAGGGAGAACTATGAAACACTGAGGAAGGAAATAGCAGAGGATGTAAACAGATGGAAATCCATACCATGCTCGTGGATCGGCAGACTCAATATCAACAAAATGTCTATACTACCCAAACTGATCTACAGATTCAATGCAATACCTATTAAAATCCCATCAGCATTCTTCACAGATATAGAAAAAATAATTTTATGCTTCGTATGGAACCAAAGAAGACCCCGAATATCAAGAGCAATTCTAGGCAACAAAAACAAAATGGGAGGCATTAATATGCCAGATATCAAACTATACTACAAAGCTGTAGTAATGAAAACAATATGGTATTGGCACAAAAATAGGAATATTGACCAGTGGAACAGATGTGAGAATCCTGATATAAAACCATCCTCATATAGCCATCTAATCTTTGACAAAGCAGACAAAAACATACGCTGGGGAAAAGAATCCCTCTTCAATAAATGGTGCTGGGAAAACTGGATAGCCACCTGTAGAAGGCTAAAGCAGGACCCACACCTTTCACCTCTCACAAAAACCAACTCACGCTGGATAACAGACTTAAACCTAAGGTATGAAACTATTAGAACTCTAGAGGAGAAAGTTGGAAACACTCTCCTAGACATTGGCCTGGGCTAAGAGTTTATGAAGAAGTCCCCAAAGGCAATCACAGCAGCAACAAAAATAAATAAATGGGACATGATCAAACTACAAAGCTTCTGCACAGCCAAAGAAATAGTCATCAAAGTAAACAGACAACCTACAGAATGGGAGAAAATTTTTGCATCCTATGCATCTGATAAGGGACTGATAACTAGAATATACTTAGAACTCACGAAAATCAGGAAGAAAAAATCAAATAACCCCATTAAAAAGTGGGCAAAGGACTTGAACAGAAATTTTTCTAAAGAAGACAGAAGCATGGCCAACAAACATATGAAAAAATGCTCAACATCTCTATAATCATCAGGGAAATGCAAATCAAAACCACAATGAGATATCACTTAACCCCAGTGAGAATGGCCTTTATCAAAAAATCTCCAAACAATAAATGCTGGCGTGGTTGCGGAGAGAGAGGAACACTCCTACACTGCTGGTGGGACTGCAAACTAGTTCAACCTCTGTGGAAAGCAATATGGAGATACCTTAAAGCGATACAAGTGAATCTACCATTTGATCCAGCAATCCCATTGCTGGGCATCTACCCAAATGATCCAATGACACTCTACAAAAAAGACACCTGCACTCGAATGTTTATAGCAGCACAATTCATAATTGCAAGGCTGTGGAAACAGCCCAAGTGCCCATCAATCCAAGAATGGATTAATAAAATGTGGTATATGTATACCATCTAAGAAACAATGGTGACATAGCACATCTTATATTTTCCTGGTTAGAGCTGGAACCCATACTACTAAGTGAAGTATCCCAAGAATGGAAAAACAAGCACCAGATATATTCTCCAGCAAACTGTTATTAACTGAGTAGCACCTAAGTGGACACATAGGTACTACAGTAATAGGGTATTGGGCAGGTGGGAGGGGGGAGGGGGGTGGGTATATACATACATAATGAGTGAGATGTGCACCATCTGGGGGATGGTCATGCTGGAGACTCAGACTTGTGGTGGGAGGGAGGGAATGGGCATTTATTCAAACCTTATAATCTGTACCCCCATAATATGCCGAAAAAAAATGATCAAAACAAAAAAAGAAAGGAAAAAAATATATATATAATAAAAAACATTATTAGGTAACTTTCTCTATGCAAATATATTTATAATCTACTAATATACCTTTTTTAAATGACAATTTTTAGGCTATAAAGTCAAATGTTCTTAATGAAATATGCACCAGTTACATGGAAATCATTGGGTGATTTTTTTCTTTTTTCAATCAACAGACTTGCCTTCCTGCCTGGATACTCACTAAATCTATTTTTCTATACCTATTCTTTCTGCTTACAGGCTCTCTAGTGCCTACTTGTTTTGTAAAATTACCAGTGTCTATTAATGTCTATCAATGGTCTATCACTTCAAATATGCTCAGGAAAATACATTTTATTCCCTAACTAATCTCTTTGTACATTTACGATATCTTCCTGGCGAAATCACAAACCTGCCTCTATCTAATTATCTTGTGATGCTCAACACTGATGAGGAAATCACTCAACCAAGCAGATCTAAGGCACTGGAAATGAATGGTCTTCACCTTTGACTATGCCCTCAGTGCTGTTCAGCAATACATTTAAGGTTTTCTAGTGAAGTCTTTCTCAGTTTTCCAAAGAGACAATTTCAGATCTCCTATTCTTCTCTAACCTCTGAACCCACCATTTGCACTTCACTCATAGTAGATGATCTTGCTTCTTAATTGACAGAGAAAGTAGAAAACATCAGATTGGAATTATCTCAACTTCTTGCAATACCAACTAAAAAAAAAAAGTCTGTATATCCATATGCCTTCTCTCTTTCTCTGTGGCCATATGGCAAGAAAGTAGTGTGAGTCTTCTTGTTCACATCTGAACTTCCTGATGCTCTGGCTCCCAACTCCACCATCTATTTTGGAAATTTATTTCAATCAATCATCACTCCACCACAACCACTCCTTCCCCTTGGATCAGATTCTTTGTTGCAAGGGTTCCTTCTCTTTAGTATTTCAACATAATAAAAATATAGTATTTTTCATTCTCACCTTTCTCTCCCAACTAATGTTCACTTTGTCCTCCATCAAGGGTCACATTTCTTGAAATAGTTGTTTACATTTTCTAGTTTACAATTTTTGCTCTTCATCTCACCTTTGTCATAATTCTTTGATTTTTTTTCAGACTTCTCTTGCTCTCTCCTCACCTCAAATATAGGCATTGCTTGGAATGTTATCCTTATTTCTTTTCTTTTTCTCCACTCTCTATATACTCTGTCTGTGTGATTTCCTCTTTCACCATTTCAATAACCATTTCAATAGAGATTATTCCCAAATCATCAACCTACGTAAAAACTGTACATCGTACTTCTTTCCATATACCTCCATTTGGAAGACCAAGAGCACTTCAGACTCAGTTTATCCAAAATGTAATGTAACATCTTTTCAAGCAGTGATGAGTCTTTTTTCTTTGTTCTCAGAAAATGGTAACCCACCTTATCTAGTTATCCAGGCAGGAAAATGTTCTTCATCCCTACAGCCATTTACTAGTACAAATCATTGTAATCACCGGTCAAGATTGTTGATAAAGCCCTTGGTTAATTTTTATGCCATTAATATTGCCCTTCCCAATGTGAAGTCACATGACCAATCGAAGCCCTTAATGTCTCCACATTGACTCTGATATAACCCAACTCTTTTTCAGAGTTGATAAGGTCCTGAATGATGTGATTCAGGCAGTGGGGCCAGCTTCCTCTCTCATCACCTCCTCTTTGTAATCTACAATGAATTTTTTTTTTCTTTTTTGTTTTTAAATTCTAAGGTTCATAATGCATCCTTTCACCGTTGAAGCTTTGAAGCAATTCTTCCATGTGGAATAAGCTTTCCTCAATGATGCACAGAAAACTCGCGTTTTCCTATGAAAGAACATATTACAGTGTAGAATTGCCTGTTTTCTTGCTTGTAGTCTCTGATAAAGAAAGTTTCCAGGAAGGAGGCTGCACAAAACTTGTTTAACCTCATATCCCAGGTGCCCATCTAGCTCAGTCAGTAGAGAATTAGACTTTTACCTCATATCCTCAGCAGCTAGCAGAATACTTGACACATAGAAGTTCATTCAGTAAACTTTTATGAAATGGAATCCAACTTGTCTGGATTCTTTCTGCAACACTACATTCCTGAGTTTAAAATGCACATATTGTATATGGCCTTAATAATTTTAAGATATGTCCCATCTATGCCTATTTTGTTAAGAGTTTTTACCGTAAAGGTGTGCTGGATTTTGTCAAATGCTTTTTCTGCATGTATTGAGAGAATCATATGATCTTTGTTCTTGTTTTATTTATGTGGTGAATTGCATTTATAGATTTGCTTATGTTGAACCAGCCTTGTGTCTCTGGAATAAAGCCCATCTGGTCATGGTGAATTATTTTCTTGATGTGCTGTTGGATTTGATGTGCTAAAATTTTGTTGAGGATTTTTGTATCTATATTCATGAGGGATATTGGTCTGTATTTTTCTTTTTTTGTTATGCCCTTTCCTAGCTTTGGTATCAAGGTGATATTGGCTTCATAGAATGAACTTTTATTTTCAGTATTGTGAATTTCTTGAGGACAAAAGCTGTGTTGCATGTATCTTTATATACTCACTAGCCAAGGCTTGTCAAGCTTACCATAGGTATTAAATAAATATTTGTTGAGTAAGTATTAATTTAGTGTTCTTGAGTCTAGACTAAGCTCTGTTCCCAGTCATTTATGTCACCCTAGTTATATAACCTTTCAAATGAAGGGAAGACCAATTCATTGTTAAAGTCCTTTTAAGGCCCTGTCTAGAATTCAATTATTTTAATTTTCTACAGTAAGGCTTTTCCTGCTTTACAATTTAACATTCTCTCTTTTTGTAGTGCATCAATGCAGGAATAAAAGTAAAATTAATCTATCAAAATTTAAGCAGAGATTAACAGAGTTCTTTTTTTTCCTTTTTTTTTACTAACATTAAACCTTTGTGGGATACAGTCAGTATGTTGGAAGATGATGATGCTGATGATGATTTGCATTGGGTTACTGATGTGGTAAGTTCATGTGATTTTGTGATATTTGGTGAAGGATTGAAATAACACATTTAAAAGCAGAAGAAAATGAACACTGAAATTTTTATATACAGAAATGCTGAAATCCTCAATAAATAGCAAAACTTCATATGAAACAAACTGTTTTTACACAAACAATGCAACAGTACAAGGGCTTCTAAATTATTGTATTTGTTTTAGGTAGACATTTGCTTTGCAGTCTATTCTGGGGTAGAAGCATGTAACTATGGAAAGCACCTTCCTTCATTGGCAGGAAAACAAAATCACCAACATGCTAGTTTACAATTGGGAGCTTGAAGAAATGGCAGGGGCATTCATATTCTGAGAAATCCCCAGGGTAACCATGGATAAATTGAATATACAGACGTCCACAGAGTTGCTAGGTGTGTTTTGTGGAAAATGCATCTTCATGTCGTTTCTATGGCAATCACAAATAAATTCAACAACTCTGCAATCAACACAGCAGCTGCACATACAAACAGATAGGTTCAGCAGAATCCGGAGAGTTTTTCATACATCAGTAGTTTGATTCTAGGCATGCTTGTTTACAACAGCAGAAGAAGCTATTGGATAACATTGACTTCCTGTGTCAACTTCTAAAGCTTCATTTCAGTTTTGACTTTGTTCATGTTTAGTAAGAATTTTAAAGAGAGAAATGACAAGGTTAACTTTTTAAATAGAAAGACTGGCTCAATCGTGTTTTTATTTACCAGAGTAAGAAATAGATTTAAAAAAAAATACTGGGTTTTTTGAAGGAAAAAGTAATCAGGTTGACACTCATTTCATTCAATAACAATAAAGCAACTATTATTATTTTATTAGTAGTACTCTTATTATTATCTTTTTAGTATATAACAACATTTATAAATACATTATAGCTATTATCTTATTTAGTCCTTACAACAACCCTAAAAGAGAGATTTTTAGGTTATTGTTATCCCATCTCACAGAGAAAGAAACAGGACAGAGTAACTAAATGACTTACCCAGGTTGTACAGCTAATAAAGGGATAAGCTCAGGTTTGATTATTAAAAGCTTTTTCCAATGTTACACAAAAATTTAATTTCAGAGAAGAGAAGATTGTACATTTGTTTATATTATACTAAAAAAAATATTTTGTAGGACAAGAACCAAAGTTAGTGATGTTTTAAGACAACAAATTATGAAAAAATTTTTGCAGCTCATATTATAGGGTTAATTTTCCTAATAAATAGAGTGTATTTACAAGTCAGTAAAAGAAACCAAACATCCAATGGAAAAATAGACAATGAATATAAATAAAAAGTACATTGTTAAGTAAATACAATGAGCTCTTAAATATATGAAATGATGCAAACATCACTTGCAATAAGAAAAATGCAAATTAAAACTATACCAAAACTGTTTTCATCTTTCAGATTTGCAAATATTTTTATAAAAAAATAATACTGTGGGTTGATCAAAGTGTGTAAAAAAAAAGCTCATATATTGTTGGAGAATATAAATTGCTACAAATCCAATGAAGATAGTATGGCTATCAAAATTACAAATGTACTAACATTTTGACTCCTCAATTTTCCTCTAGGAATTGGAATTTATAGCAAAGATATACATATTCAAAGTGAAGTGTACATAAGTTTCTTATTGCAGTAATAGAAAAATACTCAAAGCATCCTAAATGTCTATCAGTAGGGGACTGGTTGGATATACTGCTATTAAGGTATACCTGATACTTTATAATCCTTAAAAATTTCCTAGTCATGATGTTGGTATGTAACTCAAGTAACCATACAGTAATGATAAGGGACTGTTCTGCAAACAGAAGGAGATGCTGTTGCCATAAGAAACAACTCAAGTAACGATAAGCTAATGATGTTGGCTAGAACTATAAAGCTGGGTACTGACTTAATCTCATTCTGTTGTCTCCTCATTAGCCACCTGATTTCCTGCTCCTGATAAGATGAGAGCCACTATCTGTAGCCCCAGTCCACTTAACCAGGCCTTGATAACCTGTCCATTTCTTTTCCTTAGCAGAGGCACTTAAAACCACCTAATTTAAAACCACCTCCATGGGTGTAGAGAAAGCATACACACACCAATTTGAAATGGTGTTCTAGCTGTAACGCGCTATAGCTTGACAAATAAGACTATGATGTCTTTTTAGGGCACTGGGCGCCCACCATAAATCACCAAATACTTCATTTTCACTTTTTCTTTCTGTATGCACACTTTTAGACCCTTTACACATATTATATGGTGCTAGAGCTTTTATTAGTGGATTATGTCAGCTTCCAATTTAAATGTGCAGAAAATGTTGATTTTATATTCATTTGTTCAGGCAACATTTATTGCATACTTGTATATGTCATATATATATAAGGTATGGTGCTAGATTTAGGAGATACAAAAGAGAGTAATACATAGGCTCCCATCCCATCTCAATGACCTGAAAGTGAGACAGGAGCAGGGATAATACAATATGCGTTATAATAGAGGTGTTCCATGATGATGATGATAAAGGGTACCTAATTTAGCTTAGCAGATGGTAGGTGAACCACTAGGAATTTCAAGATAAAGTGAAAGTTGAGCAGGGAAGGGGAGCAGAAAGGCAAGTGGAAAAAGAGGGAGAGAGAGATTAGAGGTGACTTTCTAAAACACTTTCATATGAATTACTGAACAGGATGTTTAAAGGTCTGAGAAATTTCTTGTTATTTAAAGTTCACTAGATGATGCCATAAAGTAAATGTTATCTGCTTAATTATTTTAGTCATAGAGAACTTCAACATTGGAGCAAAATGAAACCTTTGTTCTTCTTCACTTAGAGCATAATACAATATTTGTTGATTTTGTGTCTCTGTTCTTTTTTTAAAAAACTGATGACAAAGATGAATAAGTTCTCTCACTGAAACTACATTATCAATTTTACGCAGACAGAAATGTAATTACTGAAGATGGATTTTAGCCAGGCCACCTGAATTAATAACCAGCCTGAATCCTCTTACTCTGGGATTGGCTGGAATAGGACTGTTTATTGACCACAAATGGTCATGACCTTTGCTATCTTCTGCACTCAAAATACCATAGGAAGAAGTCATCTAAAACAGCATGACATTTAAATAAAGTGAGAAATAAGTGTATACAATTTGTGAGGACAGACTAATATTTTTCTTAATTTGCACTAGTTTTTAGGTACCATATTAAAAATGTCTATTATCTCCAGAAAAATATTATAATTTTTTGTCTTTTGGTTAAATTATTACTACATTTAATCCATTTTGCTGCCATAAAATATATCTCCATTTTGTTTGTATGATTTTTTTTTTTTTTTGGCCAGTAGAACAAAAAAAGAGAGAATACCCAAATTTTACTTTGCAATCATGTATAGTGGCTACTTATAGTTGGCTGGAAAAATGCATTCTCAAAAGGAAAATTCAGCCAACAGTCTATTTATAGTTTTGGTTATGTTTGCCATAGCTAAAGTATTGGAGCAAATATTCTCTAGGACTTGATTTAAATCAACTTTGATTGCAATAATAAAGATATGATTTACAGTAACTCAAATAACCATAAGGTAATTTGCTAAACCATTGCAAGCACAGAGAGAAACTGGCCTTGAGGATGTAGACACCAAAACTTCAAATGACATCAGGATTCTCTTTCTTGGTCTCTTTTCTCTATGGTTCAGCTTTGTCATTTATTCTGAAATCTCAATGTGGCTAAGAATTTGATCACGGGCAGAAAAAAAGCCTAGTGCTCAGCTTTATTTATAAATATCCCAAGAAAGGGCATCAGTAAGCACAGATTAGTTTAGATCTATCCAAACATTAGGTTGGAAAGTTGGAGATGGAACAGATGGAAAAAAAATAATTTCCAAACAGAAGGAGATGCTGTTGCCATAAGAAGCAAGAGTCCTGGGCAGGCAAAACTCTCAACAGTCTGTACGAGTGTTATCACATCAAAATTGCATTTGTTCAAACAGTAAAAGTAATCTCAAGAATTATTTTCTTCATCTTTATACAGAGAAAAAATGTCAGTTAAGGTAGTGGAGTTCCTTTAGGGCAGATGTATCATTGAGGGCAAAAATCTATTGATCTATCATTTATTAGGGATATTAATTACTCTGCAAAACATAACAATGCACATTAGTGTGAACATCAAAACATTTTAGAAAACCATACATAAATTACTTTTACATTATTTTAATCTTCTGGTAGTTATTCCCTTATAAAAGCAAACACATTCGAAAATAAACAGGAAAGAATAAAATCACTGGAAAATAGACTGATTTTAAAATTTACTATGATATAAGTCATGAGTCATTCTTTGCAAAGTCCCTTTCTACAAAAAAGAAAATAAGTCTTGTGAAATCTGTGAAATCTATAAATCTGCTGATGCTTTATTTGCTGGTAAACATCAATTCGACACTCACTCATTTGGAGCAAGTATTTGTTGACACTCATTTGGATCAAGTATTTGTTGAGTGCCTTATTAATAGTATTAAGTTACTGTGTTGGAGGACAGCAGGTCTACCCAAATACCTCAAATGTCATTTCTGTCCTTGAGGAGAATATAGTGACTTAGTATAGTGACATATAGTGATTTAGTAAGACATAAAGTATATAAAGTAAGCTAGTAAGATATCAAGAGACATAATAGGAAAAAGTAGAAATTTCTATCAAAAAGGGCCTATGGAGGAGATATGGGTAATTGGGAATCACAAGAGAATGAACAATACTTCGAGGCAGAATGATGGAGGAAGACTATCATAGATGAAGAATATCATAATTTGTGATCTATGGTAATTTTTATTATTACTAGTCTTTTTTGTAAATATTTAATCTGGAAGAAATTGTTCACTATAGTAGAAGTCAGAACTGACAGCATAATTCTGACAACCAAGCCATCCTTGCCAGTCCCATTGCTCATCTTTGTCTTTTAATTTCCTTCCTGAAGAATTGTCCTTTGACAATGAGGAGTGAGGGCGGGAATGTTTTTCTGGAAATACTTGTAATATTTTCATTTTGTCTTTTTAGCTTTCAAGCTTACTACACAAACACACATGTGGATGTAAATATGCATTATGACTCAGTGAAATAATGATTGAGAAAGTACTGTATTTATTAATTTAATCAGTGACTATTTAATGAAGATTAGGGATATACTGGTAAAGAAGACAAAGTTTCTGCCCTCATGGAGATAATAATCTTCTGAGGGAGACTAGAGTTTATAATCCTGCAGGAATGAAAAACAATAAATAAATGCAATACAGTAAATAAATATAAATTTACATAGTTAAAAGTCCTTTGAAGAAAATAAAGTGTAGCGAAGGGATAAAGGGTAACTGATGAGGAAAAGACTTTAATTTGGAGCAAATAAACAGAGTTCTTAATGATAAAACCAAAAAGAAAATACACCTTACCCTACATGTGCAGAAGACACTATCTTAAGACATACTACTTGCTGAGATTTATAAAAATACATGTTAGGCATGTCTTTATTATAAGAACCAGAAATTTTAAATTTAAATAGAGAAATAGGACACTTTAAGTAAGCATGTGGAATAGTACAATAAGCATTCTTTATCTGGGTAGGAATTATCATACTACATGCAGTTATGCAGTTATAAGTCTGGGGAAGTGAATTCATTATTTCATGAACATATTTGATTACTAGTGAATGAACTGTTTATTAAATTAGCACTCAAGAAAATACTCCTAGTCAAACCAATGTCTTTGCCAGTGGGTCTCTTGTATGTTTTTGAAGCTGTATTGATACAATCTAGTTCCTTTTCCAGGATTTCCTATCTCAGAGAATTACCTAAATGTTCCATTTAGAAAATCAGAGCTCATTTGTGACATTCTCTTGCACTTACCCTTCATATTCAATGCATTATTAAGGCCTTACACTTGCTAAATTTTTCCCAAATATTTTTCTTTTCATCTTCATAGGCTTTATTAGAAACTTCTCTTACAATCTGTTATGAAAGCCAGTACAATATCTTTCTTATTGTTCTTGCTTTTCTACTCTTGCTCCCTTCCATCATTTCTTTGCAAGGTAACTGATGTGGACTTTATAAAACTGAAATCTAAGCATACCCATGCCCTTCCATCACTTTCCTTTGACCTTTGCATTGAGAATAAATTCTTTATTGTGGCCTACAAGCCCCTTGATCTGTCCCCTCTTCTGCTCACACCATCCTCTTGCACTCTGCACTCCAGCCATATTGGGCTCTTTTAAGACGCTAGAATATATGATGCTACCTCTTGTCACCGTACTTTCCTGGGAAGCACTCTTTATCTTGATTCTTTTCACGACTCTCTGCTGCTTCTGTCTACTATACCTTGCATATCTCTAATGTCTGCTCATCTTTCATAGCTCAAGTTATTTCGTTTACTCAGAAATCTTCCCTGACTCCCCAAGGGTTGTTGTGTACCTTCTCTGTAAGCTGTTGCTATAATTTTATCTGTGTTTCTTGTGATTATTTTACAAATATGGAACTATTAAAAGGTAAGATCTAATGAGAACAGGGACTACATTTTCTTTGTTAACTTGGCATGATATCTCTCATACTATTTGTTTGTTGAATGATTAAAATTGTCATCATCTTTAAGGCTCTGTTCAACTTTGACATTCCCTGCATTAAAAAGGTACAGTATTTAATGTACAAAATAATATGTTTTCCAAATAATTGGGGTACTAAATTAATATGATTGAGAGATTTAACTTTATCTGGAAAGAGAAAATGATAACTTTTCAGCATTATAATTCTCTAATGAAGGAGAAATTTTATTTCCTCCAATGTCTTTTCATTTACTTTGCAGAAAGCTTAATAAGATTTCAAACTACTATATCAGGTTGTGTTTTACTTCAAATACATAATTTTATTCTTGCTACAATGAATCCAAATAAGTATTTCTGAATGACTAGGCTCAAATAACCATACTTTTTGTTTTGTTTTGTTTTCCATTTTGCCTGTAGAAATAAATGATGACTGTTTTATTGCCAAAGATGCATCATTTATCTTTAAATCTCTCGGAAGCTGGAAAGGTTCTAGAAGAACTACATGTTTATATGATTCAGCCAAGTAGAATGGATTCCAATGATATCAGCTATTTCGAACTCCAAGATTTCTGTCCCCAACCAGCTGCTCCTTTCCAGGTACACAGTCATCGAATTTATACTCATTTCATCTACAACCTTAAGGACTTGACAAAAGCCCTTCATATGAACCAAGTGCTCAGAGGCTATTTCTCCCAAGGTCACATAGATCAACTACTCTATTGTATCTTAAACAATGCAGATTTCACTTTGATTGCTTTTCCAATTACACATTTAAGAACTCATAAGCACCACAAAATGAAAGTCTGGGTAATTCTATACCACAATAATTGCTGGAGATCTTTTTTTTTTTTTTTTTTTTCTAGAAACATTCTAAAACAAGCAAACACAAAAAAAAGTATTTCCTGGTTAGCTTTTAAAAAACCACACTAACTAAATAGGCTGAGAGCTTGCTGATTCCAGGAGAGTACTGCTAATCAAATGTAGTGTCTTTATTTAATTTTTATATATCTATATCTCACATGATCCTACAACAGATTTGGAGAATGTTTGTTTCTGTTTGAGTAGTAATCAAGTCCTACCCAAGATCAAGAAGTAGTGACACATTTTATGGGAATAGTATCAATGTCCTATTGTAAGAAGAACACATGGGATGGGTAATATTGTTGTGGCTACCTTTGGAAAATACACACTTTGCTCATTGACCACAATTTACATCCCTCCTACATGCAAAATATAGTCATGCCTCTCCCAAGAGTCTCAAACTTATCCCATAATGAAATCAAGGAAAAGTCCAAGGTCTCATCTTATAAATCAGGTTTACTTACTGATAAAAATTATCTGGTTCCTTGAATAGCATTTTTCTCAATCTAGCGGCTATAATCTAAAAGCCTAGATGTTTATATACAACACATCCTTTATACAGCAGTGAAAAAAAAAACATCAAATATCTTCCCTAGATATGTCCATTCTATGGAGGGAAAAGAATGAAAGGCACAGAAGACATTGGTCTGCAGCAATTCTAAACTTCTGCATGGCATATGTTGTCATTTTTTTGAAGATGGCTCAGTCTTACTGTCAGGTAGAGAGCAAGGGATTTCAGGTAGAAAGCAAGGGATTCCAGGTCTTCTAGAGACAAAAGTGGGTACCCGGTGGCATAGGTACAAAAGTCTAGAAAAGTGACCTAGAACGACCAGCTTTCAGAGAGGGTCATGAGAGATCTGCATGAGTAGTAAGACTCATGTCATATAACTCCCAACTGTCCAATCAAAGTGGTTTCCACAATGATGTCTGAGCCATGGGCAGGTCCCTATCCAGACACCATAAAATAAAACTCAGACCATAACCAAGCTCTCTTTTTGCTATGACAAAGGGTCTGGTCGCCATCTGTGGTGTGTGTATCTTCCTCTGTAAACCTGTATTTTGCTCTTGCTCTATAATGCTATCTTACTCCCCTCTCAATAAATTTTACTTCAGGCTTGCCTTACTTTGGTGTGTCTGGTCATTCTTCGGCCACAAGCACATCAAGAACTGAGAACACAGAACGAGATTGCCAAACCGGACACTACTTCCTGGGAATTGCTCTCCACCACCCGTGGCTCTGCCCTCTGGATTCTTGTTGCTATCCTGGTGACCTTTCCACTTCTATACAAAGTAGATCTTCTTTGCAGCTGTGTAATTTTCTCACAATGCCTGATTTCCACAGAATTTTGGGACTTGATGACCTCATTTTATTCTGTACTCTCTTTGTTCCATTTGGTCCAAATTGAAATGATTATTTTAAAATCTTGTGGTTTGGGGTATCAATTTATAATTCAGTCCATTAGAAAAAGGCTACATTCTCGAATCTCTTCTATATCTAGGGTTCTGTGTGTAAGTGTCACATAACATTCTCAGGATTCTTAAAAGCCTCATTATTAAATAGAAACTGTGAGGCATATTGAAGCTTCTTACAGAGGCTTTTATGTATCTGGAAGTTTCTACGAGGTGTGCCTTAGAAATTTCTGATGTCTTAACAAAAGATCTTATAATCCAATCCTGGATTTGACCTTTGCTCTGAAAGCATTCCTTAATTGGAAGATCAATCGTTATAGAGTGACTGAGAATAAGCAAGTTTTATTTTTGAACTCAGAAACCTTCTGTTCCTTCATATTTAACAATTTAATATTTAGTTCATCTCTATCCTATTTTATTTTAATCATAGGTAACAAGATGAAGCTAGATGTCACTTTCAATATTCAGCTATGCTAGGAATTCTCATTACCTAATTCACTAAGTTAATTATGTGCATTGACTTCTTTTTATGGGGAGGGGTGATATCTCTTTTTTGTCTCTTATTTTAATGCTTTTAATTCTAAACATTTTATTCCTAAAGCTCCTTCGTTCTAACTAACTGCAGAAATAGTGTTTCCAAAATTTCTATCTCCATGTCATAAAGCACCTTTCCTGCTGGTACTGATAACCCTTTATTTGCTTTCTTTTAATATCTCACTGTCAACTTTTTAAAGTCTTTATAGGCTTCCATTAAAATTCTCTTTAAATACTTTTAGGATTTTCTTAATAGTTTCTTCAAAGTCCTCCCAGCTTCCATGAATCTCCTGATCCCAAAACCAAGACTACAGTTTTCTTTTTCTTTTCTATTCTGTCAATTTTATTTGTTCTTATTAAATTTGTCTTATTTTTTCAGGTCTATTTCCATAACTTACCAATTTTCATGTAAACTAGATAACATTCAAGTTAAATATGTTCAAATCAGACTCTTTTTTTTTTATTTCAAGAAAATATGAGAGTACAAACATTTGGCTGGTCTGAAGGTAGTGAGTTATCTCACTTGATTGTTCACAGTCAATTACAAATCAGACTCTTAATTCCTAGCCCGAAACATCAACTCTTTCTTAGCTGAACACCTGAGCTTTGTGTTGGCCTGGTCCCTTCTTTTCTCCTACCTTATGATCAATCACTACCTCAAACTTTATTGCCTCTCAGAAGTTTTGCTGTCTAAGTACCAAACTAGATCTGTCTTATCAGGATCACTCTGTTCCTAATTACTCTATCAAGACAATTCATCTTGAGGTTTTTCTACTATGACAGGCACTGAAGGTACATACATAAAGCAAATTTGCTGCTCCAGCAGGGAAAAAATATAATATACTTTAATCAAGTTTATTCAAATGTATTTATTAATTACTAAATGTAACAGTAATATATTCATTATGTATTAACATAAATAATATAGCTTATGAAAAATAACTGCATTTTACAAAAGAAAACTAGAGTGAGACAGGTGGCATTGATAAAAATAAACATTTTATTGTAGACCAGTTTTAGATTTACAGAAAAATTGAAACAAAAGCACAGAGAGTTTCAAAATATTTTACACCCAATTTCCCCTATTATTATTATTTTACATTAGTATGGTACATTTTTGCTACAATTAATGAACCACTCTGATACATTACCACTAACAAAAGTCCATATTTTATGCATAGTTCCTTAGTTTTTACCTAATGCCTTTATTCAATCCCAAAATCCCATCCAGGATACCCCATTACATTTTGTCATAGGATCTCCTTAGTCTCCTTTATGATTGTTTTTCAGACTTTCCTCCTTTCCAGTGACCTCGAGAGTTTTGAGGAATATTGGTTAGGTATTTTGTACTATGTACTTTAATTCAGATTTTCCTGATGCTCTTCTCATGGTTAGAATAAGGTTTCAGGTTTGGTGAAGAAAGACCATGGAGGTAAAAGGCTACTTCATTACATCATATCAAAGTATTCTATCAACACAGTAGCACAGTTGATATTGGTCTTTATCATCTAGATGAGGTAGTTTTTGTCAGGTTTCTCCATTGCAAAGTTACTCTTTCTCCCCTTCCCTAACCATACACTTTGTAAGAAAATCATTTTGCACAGCCCAAACTCAAGGAGTATGAAGTCATGCTCCACTTCCATAAGGGAGAAGAGTCTACATAAATTATTTGAATATTTTCCACATGGGTGAGTTGTCTCTTCTTTCCCATTTATTTACTTATCTGATCATTTATTTATATCAATATGGACTTATGGATATTTATTTTATATATTGTATTATAATCTAATATTGCTTTGTTTATTTGTTTTTTCATTGTCCAAAATGTTCCAGCTTTGGCTGTTGGGAGTTCTTTCAGTTGGCTCCTGTGTTACTTTGACATACTCCCATCATTGTGGACTTTTGTTTTGCTGTGTTTTGTTTCTCAACACTTCCTAATATTTTGGCACTACAGGATGCTCCCTGATCATTTTGTGTGAGTCTTGCTCAAGCGCTAGAATCAGCCATTTCTACAAGGAGCCTTAGTTCCTTTCATTGGAAAATGGTATTAGAAGCCAAAATCTATTATTAATACTAGGTGTATTTGTTGCTGAGAGAATGTGATTGCTTCTAGGTCCTCTCAGCTGACATAGCAAAGAATTATGTGCTTATACAAACAAATATATTCACATCCTATAATTTTTATATGAAATGATCTGTATCTATGTATTAAGCTAAACATGGTTTCATACTTATGTCTCCAACTCTACTCCATTACCAGATACATCACTCTAGACTCCTTGTTTTATGTTTTTGCATATCTGTTTAATGTCCAGTCTAATAGAAGACTGAATTCTCAAGCCTGTTCTGCATTCAGTTCACTAAATAATCACACACCATGAAGCTTCTGAAAAGCTCCACTCTACACTTGTGTAAGAATAAGTGGGAAAAAGGTAAATACCCTGAAAGGATTCTATGAACCCCCGGGCTTTTCTCAGACCACACTTTAAGACCTGTTGTCTTATATATACTATCTATGGTATAAAAACTGACAAGTTGATTCTTAAATTTATGTGGACACATAAAGGACCTAACTAAAAGAGCCCCAAAAAGAAAAAAAAGAAAAACAATACAATAAAGTTGTAGTACTTTACAAAATTTATTTCAATACTTATTTTAAAATTACTGTAATCAAGACAGTATAATATTGCCACAAACATGTTTAAAATATTTTTGTCCAATATTTCTAAAGTTATTATTTCTGCCCCCTCAGTCTTTCTCTTATTGCCTTCAGAGTTCCCAGATACGATCCTTTTTTCTTTCTTTTTTTTTTTTGTTTTGAATTGTTTTTTAATTTCAGCATATTACGGGGATACAAATGCTTAGGTTACATATATTGCTTTTGCCCCACCTGAGTCAGAGCTACAAGTGTGTCGATCCCCCAGATGGTGTGCACTGCACCATCTGGTGTTAATATACGCAATCTTTCTTCCCCTGCCAATTGTCCAACACTCAATGAATATTATTCCTATATGTGCACTTAAATTTTGATCAGTTAAGTAAGTTAATACCAATTTGATGGTGAGTATATATGGTGCTTGTTTTTCCTTTCTTGTGATACTTCACTTAGTAGAATGGGCTCCAGCTCTATCCAGGATAATACAAGATGTGCTAGATCTCCATTTTTTTTGTGTGGCTGAGTAGAACTCCATGATATACATATATCACATAAATCAGCAGTCTTATTTGGCTGATGACTCAGAGGTCAATGTTAATGAGATCATAATCTATAGTCACAAGATCAATATCTCTTAGGAGGATAGAGAACTGAGCCCTCCATGGAAGAAACAATATCAATAGCATAACCCAGAAGAAAGAATACTGTGGTAAGACTTCAGGGATTTACATTCTAATTCTAGTTTTTGTTTTTGTTTTTTTGAGACGTAGTCTCACTCTGTTGCCCAGGCTAAAGTGCTGTGGTGTCAGCCTAGTTCACAGCAACCTCAAACTCAAGCAATGCTACTGCCTCAGCATCCCAAGTACCTGGAGCTACAGGCATGTGCCACCATGCCCAGCTAATTTTTTCTATATATTTTTTAGTTGTCCAGCTAATTTCTTTCTATTTTTAGTAGAGATGGAGTCTTGCTCTTGCTTAGGCTGGTCGCGAACTCCTGAGCTTAATCTGCCCGCCTCGGCCTCTAATTCTAGTTTTGTCACTAACTGGCATAAATTATTCACATGGCATATCTTAGCATCTTTTAGAAATTTTTTGTTGTGTTTTGTTGTACATTTTTAAATGTAAGGAGGAAATTATATTGGAAGGTGCCTGAAACCCACTACATCTCTGCAACTTTATAAGTAAACAAGATTAAGTGAAAAACAAACAAACAAAAAAACAGAGATAAAAGTACTAGAGACATTATTGTAAATTCTTTTTGGAATATGGACAGTCTTGAGTAAAAATGAAGCAAAAATGAGGTCATTTAAAGGTCAACTAATGTTTTACTTAATAGGACAACACAGTGAAAAAGGTCTCTCATTGGTATGATGAAAAGTTATTGGCAAATTAAACAGCAGAGACTTTTGATGCAAACTGCCCTAATTTTTAAAGCACCTGTGATACAAGTTTACCTGAGAAAGATGACTGGTCCAGAGATTAACGTTGTCAAGTTGTGCCTGTCCAATAGGTTCTCTGTTTGTTTTTGTATCAATTAATGATTTGAGTCAAGAAATTACTGGGCACTTACATGTGCCAAACACTGCATTTAGAGGATTTTAAGATTTACATTATTTTAATTCATATTCTCAAACATCTCACAAAAAAAAAAAAGAGAAAAATTTAAAGATAGCAATTCTTTAATACATACATTAGTGTTCATTATACCTGATAGGCAACTTTTGACTATTATGGTGACAGGCACACTAAAAGCCCTGATGTAAACATTATATAAAGTATCCAAGTAACAAACACATTTGTACTCCCTCAATATTTTGAAATTATAAAAGGATGAATATTAAATACTGATTAGCTGTTCTAATATTTATGAACCATGGAAATTTATTTATTGAGAGACACATTTTTTTCATATTTTAACACCCCTGAAATCAAAATGGGGGCCATACAATAGATGGTGTCTTAGCACTGTGTCATACTTCATTTGGTAGTGTTTCTTCTTTTCTTCTTGGTGTTATAAAAAATAATGATGCATCTTAAAATTGAGAGCATCTTAGATTGGATAAAGTAGAGCACTTGCATCTTCTTTGAAATCCATTTTTGTAAATTTTAAAAACAGATAATCTATTAAATGCACAGTAAATTCTCATTTAAATATTGATTATGAGAACTTTGGCAGGAAGGCTCAGATCTGTGATCACCTTGACCTTATGCTTTCTATCATTGCCACCCAATGCCAAACATCAGCAATTCCAGGAAGGGACAAGCACCTCCATAATACTGCTTGGATCACTAGGTTCTTCTCAGACTTAAATACCCAGTGTTCTACCCAGTGAGGTCTGAGAAACATTTTAACTGAAAAGGCGAAGTGAACATTTATAATAATTATAATTATTATAAACATAGAAACTATCGTTTTTTGAGGACCTAGTAAATGATACTATGCTAAGCAAAAACCCAAGTATTTTTTTTGTTTGTACCTCACAATAACCTTGTAAAATAAATATTGTCAATAGCTCTACTTTAGAAATGAATGAACTGAGTCATAAAATGTTTAAGTAACTTATCTGAAGTCTCAGAGTGAATAGCTAGTAGAGCCATATTCAAAGCCAGGCCTCTGTCCCTGAACACTCCATGATACTTCCTCCCAGAAACATATAGGGGAAATCAAAAAATGAAATAATAAAACTAACAAATAATAGAAAATACTATCTTCTATTAGTAATAGAAAATAATTACCTATTTAGCTTTTATATCCATGAGAGAATTCTAACATAGACTATATAATCAATAGTAAGCCTTCTTGATTTAAAAAAATGAATTTGACTAATGGCAGAGCAATTAAGGTCAGATCCAAATGATGTGGTAGGGTCAACCATCTCTAGAAGTCTATCTCTGTGGAAAATTAATGGAAACAAGCCTGTAATCAAGGAAGAAGACAAGTCCCTCAGGGCAGCCAGGAAAGATGGTCCAATTCTGCTGCTCTAATGGAGAAAGTCAACAAGGGGTAAAGAGCCACCAGCAATGCTTATTACCTTATATATGTCCTTAAAAACCCTTTGTTTCCTGAGCTTTCTGTGACTTGAGAGGAGGAATTTTCCCTGAGATGGCATGAAATTGAAGGGAGGGAACTCAAAATAGACCACTTGTTCTACCTGGCAAAGTGTCAGATACAAATTCTGTAACTTGCTTATCTTTGTTTAATATATATGTTTTTAAAAAACTTAACACACTAAAAGATGCAGAAGAGGCATTTTTCTTTGCCTCTGTTCAAATATACATGTTAGGTTTTTTCTTTTCTTTTTCTTTCAAAAGTACGTTATTGTTATTTGGATTTGAAAGGAAAACCATGAAGCTCTTGATATTTGAAACAGCTAAAAATAATCAGGCTGCTTCTGCCAGATGACAGAAAGGTCATATTTGTGACGCAAATCTTAAAAATTCCATGCAATTCAGACTTCACAAATGGTGGGGTCATTGTAATCAGTGATAAACTTCTATTCGGGCAAAAATATAGAGAAATAAGTCAGGTAGTCCTCCCCAATCTTCTTCAAACACATTGTCACAGTGGACCTTGAAATACAAATCTTTGGGATTTTGGAAAAATAAGATTGTATATTATTTGTTAGTATAGCTAGCCACTTTTCAACTTAAAAAAAGGAAAGAAAATTCATTTAAGCATGGGGGAAAGTTAAATGCACTCATTACTCACGAAGCCATTACTTTCTCAGATGGATTCCCCATTTAAACTATTAATACATTTGATTTCCAACTTAAATAGCCATAAAGGATTTCTAAAGATTTAAGAAAAGTCTAGACTTCCATTAGGCTGAATATATATCATTCTTAGGTTGCATTGAAATGTCTGCATTTATTCTGAAATACATTGTCAAGAGAGCATCCCCTCTGCATTTTGTAAGATTTTGACAGTGACACTAATTTATATAATTCTCCCTTAAATTTTATTTTATCTTGATTGGGAGTTGACAGGGGGTTCTTATAATATAGGAAAAGAACAGATATAACTTTTCTGCCAGCTATAACATATATACACTTGGGGGAAAGTGAAATATATATATATATATATGTAATTATATATGTATAATTATATATAATTATATTCATATATATATGAAATAGATAATAGATCTGAAGACCCAAGGGTCACTGTGAGATTGTACATATTAGGCATGAAAGTCCTTTGATATGTAATCTATTCCTTCCTAGGACAAGGACGGTATTTTCACATTGGGCTGAACTGACATATGACTCTGATTTCTGACCTAGAGGCAAAGCCATGAGGGATGGCAGAAGTGAATCTTGAAGAGGGCAAACATTACTCTTTAGGTCACATCTTTGTAGACCATTCAAACAAACAAATGCTATTCTTCTCTAGAAAGCAGTAAGGGCTGTTTCTCTGATCAAGAAGATCCTGGAAATATGTGAATTGAAGATTCTATGGATTCTCCTTCTCATGACTCAGAATCCCACGCTTTTCCTATCAGGGTCACAGGATATATGATCCATATATAAAAATCAATTGCATTTCTTTATATAGCAATAAAAATTGAAAATTAAAATTAAAAAATAGTGCCATTTACAAAGCATCAAAGAACATGAGATACTTAGGCATAGGTGTAACAGAATATGTGTGAGCTCTGTATGCTGAAATCTATAAAACACTTATGAAGGATGAGGATTAAATAAAAGGAAAGCTATATGGTGTTCAAGGACTGGAAAACTCAATATTATTAAGATACCAATTATTTCCAACTGAATTATAAATACAATGCAACTTTAGTCAAAATATAGAATTGTTGTAGAAACTAAAAAAAAAAATGATTCTATTATTTCTATAGACTAGAATTACCAACACAATTCTGGAAAAGAACTTAGAGGATTCGTGCAACCTGATTTCAAGACTTACTATATAGGCACAGCAATCAAGATAGCATAGGATGGGTTAAAAAAAATAAAAAGAAAAAAAAGGAAACAAAAAAGTAAAGGGACAGAATTGAAAGTACAGAAATAAAATAATACATTTATATACTTTTGATTTTTGACAATTTCTAAAAGCAAGTCAATGGAAAAAGCATAATTTTTTCAAGAAATGGTGCTGAAATCATTGGTCAACCATTTGCAAAAAACAAACCTCAACCATAATTTATACCACATATAAACATTAACTCAAAACTGATTATGGACCTAAATATGAAACTCCAAACTACAAAACTTTTATAATAAAATATTGTAGCCTTGGGTTAGGCAAATATTTCTTAGATATAACAGCAAAACATGATTCATAGATAAAAGAAATGATACATTGGAATTTATCAAAATTAAGAATTCTCTTCAAAAGACAGTTAAGAGGATAAAAAGACAAGTTACAGAGTGGGAGAAAAAGTCTACAAAATACATATTTGATAAATTCTTGTATTCTACATTTTATATGACATTCTAAAAAAGGCAAATGTCTAGGGACAAGTAACAGATTAG
The DNA here is from genome assembly GCF_040939455.1 of Microcebus murinus. Lineage (NCBI taxonomy): Eukaryota > Metazoa > Chordata > Mammalia > Primates > Cheirogaleidae > Microcebus > Microcebus murinus. The sequence goes on from NC_134108.1 coordinate 72,607,829, forward strand.
TGTTTGTCCTGGACCGGGGGTCAAGGGAGGGTTGATTACCATGGACAATGGGAAGATTTGGGGGCTATTGATGCTTTCATATATCTTTATTTTAGTGGTGGCTATAAGACTATATGCATAATCTCTAATGGGTATATTTTATATTTAAATTATGCCTTATTAAAAGAATAAGAGATGGTAACCCACTGAGCAATAACATTAGCCTACCCAATATTCAATGTATCTCTCCTTTGCTTTGAACTTTCCTCTGGTGTGCTATCTTAGTTGCCAGGTGCAAGCTAAGTTTTGGGAAAAATGCTTCAGAAGTTTACTATGATTCCTTATGGTTTGGCCTGTCCAAGTTATCTATATGCAGCTCAGTTACTGACTTCTGTGTCACAAAGGGTCAGTGAGCCACCCTGGAGCTTTTCTTTGGGTTTCCACTGGAAAAGCTATATGAAATTCTTTCTAGTTGTGATGCTTGAAAATCATGGGTCTTGTTTGTGGTCACCGTAGTTTTCATAGAGTGATGATATTACAAGTAGCATCACCATTTAAAATGTTTCTCATGTTTTCCAGCAGATAGTTTTACTCAGTTACCTACCAGCTCATTATAGATAGAAAGTGAAAGACAGTTTGCTTTAGAATTCACTACACTAATTGAAATAAAACATAAAATTCTTTAAATGCTTAACCATGTTAAAAGAATATAATGAGCTAGAGAGTTATTCTTGGAAGTTGCTAGCCTTATAAAGAGCCATGAGGATAAGCAAGTCTAGGGGCAAACATTTAAAAATCAAATAGTTCTAACTCTACCTCACGGTGAAATAGATTTTATAGAAAAATCTATGAGTGACATAAATCTACACTTTCATAACTAGATGAATTGATGGATAGCATTCCAAAAGGATAGCTGATAGAACATAACTCAAAATCACAAGTGGGTTTTGAGAAAAGATCATCTGGCATAAGGCATTGCTCACATGACCCTTCACTCAGGGTGGACTTTCATTTGGCCCTTTCAGATTCTCATCTTGTCTTCCAAGATTTGTTCCTCTATCTCTTCCTTCAATTTGAGGTTGTTTGTTGCAGCAAACCCAATGATACAGGTCATGAGACAAGGATTTCCTTTTCTTTTTGCAATATCAGAAAGCATGTATGAACAACTCATGAATGCTTTCCACCAAGAAACTTTTCTGGAACATCACATAATTAAGTTGCAATGAGAAATGTTTATTCATCAAGGATCTTTCCTCTCATCCCATAATCCTATAATGTGAACATGATTGTAAGTTACTTTCAGGAATGATTCAGCCCTAGAACAAACTGGCTACTGATCATTCAGGCCATCAAAGCATACAAACAAAAACCCAAAAATCCTTGAAAGTTTTTTTGTGTCTTCAAAATTAACTTAGAATCAGCTCTAAACTTTTAGTTTAGGAAATTCCTATTACCTAATTGATTACATTTTTGTTCAGGGGAAGTTTTCAGAATTATAACTCTCAGGATAATATTGATTTGACACCATTAAATTATCTATTTATAAATATGAATAACTTTAATGTGAGATATATTTAAGACAGTTTTGTTAGTAATTCTGCTTCATATAAAAGAAACAATTGCAACCTTACTACCTCAGATATAAGGCATTAAGATGCCAACTAAGACCATTGTTGTAAGGAGAACGATAGAAGGAATCCCCTTCTGTTTATAGATCTATTCATTTTAATTAGGAAAGAAAAAGTATGCATTTGATATTTTTATCAGATAGTTTAGACTTACATTTCGATTTGCAAATGTACAAAAAACAAATTCACTGGGAATTTTATTGAAGTTATGTCCTTTTTTTCAACTATAAATTAGTAATTTTTGAAAGTTGGAGTCCATTTTAATGCTGATGACATTTTATTTTAAAATACTAAATTGCAAATAATGGTTTTCTCAAAAGATAATTTCATATGTTATTCTATTTTTCTGTTATCTCATTCTTCAGAAGATTTGTAATATTTGAATGTTGCATTTTCAGGCCGTAGGGCAGATTATGGAATAAATTTGCATTTGGACTGGTGAACTATCACCTATGCAGGTGATTAAAAAAACAACAGCTTGATAAAAGCATCTTCAAAAACCTAAAAAAGATAAAGGAGTGGAAAAGAAAATGTCAGGTTGACATTTATGTTTTCATTTTGAATACTTTAATTATCCTTCACTTCTCATAAGCATGTCGTTTTACATTCTCCATCATTATATCTCAACATAAAAGGTACGAATTTGTTCTTCCACAATATCTGTGTGAATTCATTTTTCTTCTCGAAGCAATTTGTTTGTAAATAGCTGCCTGACTTCTTAGAACTCCTGTATAAAAGACTAACTGTCATGTTTTCTTTTTGCTATGAAAAGAAAAATGAAATATACCATTTCTAACAAAAAACCTGTTTTTAATGCATTTAAGGATGTGAAGAGTTTATAATGGAGAAAACATGAACTGAATCCCTGCCTTCTACTTATCTACAAGATAACTTGAAAAGTTGTGTTTTCCTATGGTGGTTTTTAAAATAAGAAGAATATGAATTAAAATTGCTATTTTCAAGTACAGTAGCAGAGCACTTATGTATTGTTAATAAGATACTAATAAAACAGATTTTTTAAATATTTTGATATATTTGAATATTTTGATAATTTGATAATATTTTGAATAAAACATAATGAGTGAGATGTGCACCATCTGGGGGATGGTCATGATGGAGACTCAGACTTGTGAGGGGAGGGGGGGAAATGGGCATTTATTGAAACCTTAAAATCTGTACCCCCATAATATGCCAAATTAAAAAAAAATAATATTTTGAATAACCTATGTGAGGCAAAACCTGGGAGAAATAGACAAGTCCACTATTATAATTGGAGTCTTCTAAACTTATCTATTAGTAATTGACAGAACCAGCACGATCAAATCAGTCAGGGCAACTATGATTTAAGCAGCACTATCAATTAACTTCATCTAATTGACATTTACAGAATATTTCATCAAATAACAGTAGAAAACAAGTCCTTCTCAAGCTCACATAGAACATTCACCAAGAAAGATCACATTCTGGGCCATGAACCACACCTGAAAAATTTATTAATAAAAATTTTTTCATAAAGACTAGAAATCAAAGTATACTCTCAGACCTCATGGGAATTAAATTGAAAATCTGTAACAGAACAGGGTAGCTGGAAAATCCCCACATATTTGAAAATTAAACAACACATTATCAAATAACCCCTATGTCAAAGAAGTTGCAGTGAGGCTTTTAGGAGGTGATTAGGATATGAGGGTGGAGCCCTCATAAAAGGGATTAGAGCCCTTATAAGGAGAGGCCAGACAGCCAGCTCCCTTTTTTCTGCCGTGTTTGGATATAATGAGGTATCAGCCATTGGCAACCTGGAAGAGGGTCTTCACTAGAACTCAGCCATGTTGGCTTGGCCTTTCCTATTACTTAGCACAGAATTTCTCTGCCTTTTGCACATTTTGCTTCATAAATTTAACCACATTAACATATTCTGTAAGCATACCATAGTGCATTCATAAATTTCTTTTATGCTTAACAAATCATGCAACAATATACATCTCTGAACCTTAATAGATGAGAATTTAACATCCTGAGAATTTAACAACCTTTGGGAAGCTTGGTCACTTCAATTTATGGGATGGATTGAATTGGATGGGGTTCTTAACTTCTATGAGACTTCAGCTATGAAATGAAAACAATGATTATCCCCTTTATTTGATCTGTTAATAAGATTTTGTAGGTAGAGACCCTAACACCTCCGAGAGATTCAACAAATATGAATGGCTTTTGTTTTGCGTTCCATAATGAAATGGTATTCCAAAGAAGAAAGAGAGAACTTCAAACTGCCAGATAAAGACATGGTTCAAGGAGAAGGTAACACTCTAAAACTTAGAGCAGAAGTATGAGTTGGACTTATGAAAGTGTAGGAAAAGAAATTCCCAGAAGCGAAAATACTGTGAACAAGAACAACAAAAAATGTAGCGTTGAAAATAAAAGCCATGTAAGGAGTATACTGTATTTCAGTTTTCAAGAAGCATAATGTACATTAAATTAGCACTGAAGAAAGTAATTAGAGGGCAGTGTTTTTAAAGTATTAAAGTTAACACTAAGAAATTTGGACCTAAAGTTATTAAGAACAAATAGCTGGTAAGGGTTTTTATGTGACATGATCAGAGTTGTGACTTAGATGGAAAAATCCAGAAACATAATGTGTTTAGAGTGAAAAGAAACTGTGTAGGGAGAAATGAATTATAAGTCTTTTGAAAGAGTCATGAAAGAAGGAAATAACAGGCTGCATGGATTTAGAAACCTGTGGTAAAAATGGTGGAGCAGTGACTAGTTGAGATTCTATGAAGGAAGTATCATAGAAATCTCACCCCACCACTGAGGAAACAAAATGGCATAGTAAAGCATACATGAAAATGTCACAGTGAATCACTGCTTTGTGGTCCTGCTCAGCATGATTTACTTTCCTGTAAGATGTTATTTTGAATAATATATGGTGAATAATTTAGTTTTTTTAAAAATTTTTTATTTCAGCATATTAAGGTGGTACAGATGTTTAGGTTACATATATTGCCTTTGCCCCACATGAGTCAGAGCTTCAAGTATGTCCATCCCCCAGACGGTGTGCACCAAGACCATTAGATGTCAATATACCCATCTCTTCCTGCCCCCCCACCATCTGCCCAACACCCAGTGAAGGTTACTACTAAATGTGCACATAAATGTTGATCAGTTAATACCAATTTGATGATGAGTACATGTGATTTAATATTTTATCGCACAGTGTGTTAAGTATCTAATATTATATATAGATATAATTTTGTCTTCCAATTTCTTTACAAAGACATTTTCTCTTAAATCACTATTTTTTTATTTTTTTAAATTTTTGTAGATTTAGGAGGTAAAAGTGCAGTTCTGTTACATGAATATATTGTGTAGTGGCAAAGTCTGGGTTTTTAGTGCACCCATCACCCAAATAATGTATATTATACCCAATAGGTAATTTGTCATCCTTCACCCTCCTCCCACCCTCCTACCTTTTGGAGTCCACAGTGTCTATTATTCTGCTCTGTATGCCCATGAGTACCCATTGTTTAGCTCCCACTTGAAAGTGAGAACATGCAGTATTTGATTTTCTGCTCCTGAGTTATTTCACTTTGCGTAATGGCCTCTAGTTCTATCCAAGTTACTACAAAGGCCATTATTACATTTTTTATGGCTGAGTAGTATTCCATGGTTTATATATACCACATTTGTTTTATCCAGTCATCAGTTGATGGACATTTAGTTTGATTCTGTATCTTTGCTGCTGTGAATAGTGCTGCAATAAACATACAAGTACAGGTATCTTTTTGATATAATGATTTTTTTCCCTTCAGATAGATACTCAGTCATGGGATAGCTGGATCAAATAGTAGATATACTTTTAGTTCTTCAAGAAATTTCCAACTGTTTTCCATAGAGGTTGTACTAACTTAAATTCCCACCAACAGTGTAAAAGTATTTCCTTTCCTCCACATCCTTGCCATAAATTGGTTTTTGACTTTTTAATAATAACTCTTCTGACCAGAGTAAGATATGCCTCATTGTGGTTTTAATTTACATTTCTCTAATGATTAGTGACATTGAGCATTTCTTCATATATTTGCTGGCCATTTATATGTCATCTTTTAAAAAATGTTTTTTTCATGTGGTTTGCTCACTTTTTAATGAGGTTATGTGATATTTTCTTGTTGAATTGTTAGAGTTTCTTGTGTATTCTGGATACTAGTCCTTTGTCGGATATATATTTCGTGACTATGTTCTCCCATTCTGCAGGTTGTCTATTTACTCTGCTGATTATTTTATTCTGCATAACCTGTTTAGTTAATATTTTAATTCATATTTAAATTTGCTCAATCTCAGATCAACATGTCTCCCTGACGCTGCTATATGGTTGCGATTATTCCCAACCCTTTGATATTGTTTATTATTTATTAACTAAAATAGGCTAACTTTTTCCAAAGGGAAACTACTAGTAACTTGAAATGAATAATCCCTTTTGCAAATAAATTTAGAATTTATTTTAATTATTCTAGGCAGAAAAAATATATAAAATGATATGGTTTGGGGACATGATCAATAGGTAAGTGAAAGACCATGTCCTTTATAGATTCATGGGAAATAATCAGTGCTCTAGAGCAGGGACAAACTACAGCTAGAAGGTCAAAACTGTTGCTGCATATTTTTATAAATAAAGGTTTATTTGAACCTAGTCAGACTCATTTTTTTACTTATTGTCTAAGGCTGCTTTCTACTACAAGGGCAGGATTTAGTAGTTAAGAAGTCCGAAATATTTAGTATTAGGCTTTTTACAGAAACTTTGCTGACTTTTGCTTTAGCTCTTACATTGATAGAGACAAAAAAATCTTCCTCATAAAGGCTTTATAGAAGTTGTATTGATTTATATGTTATACTGTTACATCAAAAATTTGTCAAGGTGTCTGTCTAAGCCCTAGCTCTTAAAGGAGACCTAACATTCATTTAAGGATAAACAACTTTCACTATTAATACATAAGTAACAATTACTTTCGAGTCCCTAGTGAAAGGAATTGTGCAAAGGCATTCAACCAGAAGTGTCAGGGATCATTGTGATTTTTGAGTTCCAGATGAACAGGAAAGCAAGAGCTGCAGGACAACCCACAGAATAAAAGACTTTTTTTGCAACATGATGTTCCACTTTTTCCTGGAGTTGAGATAAGGATAGAAGAGGGAGTTGGCTCAAGTGTTACCTAAGAACCAATCAACTAGTTAGAATATAGGTGGTTATCCTACTCACATTATGAGTCCTATTTCCCAGAGTTCGTTGAACTGGATTTTCTGTTTATAAATCTAATAACAACATCTACACATTCTAGAAGTTAGAGTCCAAAATGGGTCTCACTAAGCTAAAATTAAGATGTCAGCAGGGCTGTTCCTCTTGGAGGCTCTAGGAAAGGATCTCTTTCCTGTCTTTTCCCGCTTTCAGAGGATGCCTGTATTCCTTGGATCAGAACCCCTACCATCTTCAAAGCTAGCAGTGATCAATTGAGTCTTTCTGACATTGCATTTTTCTGACTCTCTTCTGCCTCCTCCTTCCTTTTATAAGGATCCTTGTAATTATATTGGGCATAACTAGATAAGCTGGTGAAATCTACCATCTGAAGGTCAGTTTATTAGTAACCTTAAACCCATGTGCATCCTTAATTTCCTTTGGCTATATAACCTGACATATTCATAGGTTTGGAGAATTAGAACATGGGACTTTATTGGGGGTAGGGGGACATTATTCTGTCTACCACAGTGTTCAGCCTAGAATTTCTGAGTCTAGAGCTTTCCCATAGACAAATGGTGGAGACTAAGATCATAGTAAACCATTTTGGAAGTTGGACAGAATTAATTTTTTCACAAAGTTTCTGAATACTGTTGACATTTCTAGTTTTATTCACCATAGCATGCTGAACATCCCCAGCCTTGATGATATCTTTGCATTGTCTCATCCTTATGATATTCTTTCTCACACTTATACTTTTGAAGATACTTGCCACCTGGTGAACTCTCAAGAATCCTTCCAAAATCTTCATCATTATAGCTCTTTATAAATATATTTATGTACATATCTCAACTCTTTCTGACCCTAGATGAGGAGTTCCTTTAAAAAATGAAAATTTCCATGGAATTGATTTACTCATTCTTTTATTCACTTCTCCAGTATTTTTTATTCACTGGGAATTGCTTTATAACAAGCATTTCTAGACTTATTTCATATTATTTCTTAGCAAAGACTGCTCTTACCAGCTAAAATAGTTCTCCCATCATTGTCCAAAGTATAAATTTTCTGTGTATTTTTTCTACCTAGCATGTCTTTCTTATTCAGATCAAATGCTACATATTCTTTTAGTTCCATATTGAGCACCATTGCCCTCCATGAAGTTTCCCCTGATAACTAAGCATCTATCTCTTAATTATCTTTCTTAGAAACAAGTTGGCATTTATTTTTGATATTTCTATGAGACAAGATTGACATAGTTTTTATTTATTTAGCTTGAAATTGTAAGCTTCATTTATTTATAATGCCTTGCCAAAAATATACAAACTTTAAAGAAATTTCTGTGTGACTGCCATAACACCGGACATCCAGTATTTAATTTTTTTTCCAATATATGAAAAAGCTTATTTCTCTTACATTCATTTTAGTAGGACATCTCTATTAGCATCAAATCTCATTTAGAGGAGATTCCATATCAATTAGATGTTTATTTCATTATCAATGAATATTAATTGATTGATTGACTATCAGGATTAAGAAAATAAAAGTCTTTTCAGGCCGGGCGCGGTGGCTCACGCCTGTAATCCTAGCACTCTGGGAGGCCGAGGCGGGCGGATTGCTCGAGGTCAGGAGTTCAAAACCAGCCTGAGCAAGAGCGAGACCCCGTCTCTACCATAAATAGAAAAATTAATTGGCCAACTAATATATATATGTAGAAAAAATTAGCCAGGCATGGTGGTGCATGCCTGTAGTCCCAGCTACTCGGGAGGCTGAGGCAGTAGGATCGCTTGAGCCCAGGAGTTTGAGGTTGCTGTGAGCTAGGCTGACGCCACGGCACTCACTCTAGCCTGGGCAACAAAGTGAGACTCTGTCTCAAAAAAAAAAAAAAAAAAAAAGTCTTTTCAGGCATTTTCAAGGACAAAAGGAATTTGGAATTTTTTGGTTTATATGGGGACATCAACTACTACAAAATGTGTTTCCACATTAAATGTATTTACTACTAATCCTTGCCCCAGTTGCAGTGCTGTGGCAATAATCTAACAGACTGTGCATGGTTTTCAGTTTTTTGCATAAAGTCAATATTTGCTGATGTAGACACATAGGATAAGGATAAATGAATCTAAGATAACTGCTATGTCAAATCCAGTCCTTTCTGGACATATGAGACCACTAATGTTAACACACATGCATAAGGTTTATTAGTGCTTAACGTGTCATCATAGTTGATCACATTGATCACATTATTGATCAGTACCAAAAGTACTAATGATTGAAACAAAACACTGGTGACAAAAAGTTGAAGCCATTTATGACAGGTTTAATTTTTGCCTTGTGAACCCAGTAAGAACAGTTATTGCAACCCTTTGAAAAGAGGAAACTGAGAATTACACATTTGCCTAGCCATTTTTTTTATTTCTTAATTTTAAAACTTTTACTACCAAGACTACCTACTGAAACTTAACATATATATTTCTCTAGACACAACAGTCCTAGGATGTATCAGCCTTCTTTAGGAAAGAGAGAGTATCTTCGAAGTGTTTTCTATCTCCTCACAGTAATTAGAACAATCACCAGTAACGGTGACTATTTAAAATACTCCTATCTGTGACTTCAGTCCTCCCATGATTTTATCCCAGCATTCTAAGTTTATCATCTCTACCCAGTTTTGCTCCCCCAGTTGTGGCTTCTCTCTTATTAAATTTTACCAGGAAGCAACCATTTGTTTAAGTCTCATACAGTATATGTATATTCTATATAATGGTGCCAACTTTTATTTCTGTCTTCCACATTCTTGTCTAATTAATGGCCAAGTTTTTAAAGTTTTGTCTCATATATATCTTAAAGTTATCTAGAAATGATAAAATGCAAGATTGGCATTTGATTTCTCATATGCAACATGGGAAGTTAGAACATACTAAAATAATATCAGCAGATTTCTGACAAATTCAAGAAAATTATTGCCTACTGGCTTAGTCAGTTTTGTGCTACTATAAGAGAATACCTGAGATTGGATAGTTTATAAACAGTAGGAGTTTATTTGGCTTATGGATCTGGAGTCCAAGATCGAAAAGCCCCTCTTCTAAGGGACTTCTTGGTGCATCATCTTATGGTAGAATGTAGAAAGGCAAGAGAGCACACAGGTGTGAGAAAGGAAAGGGTCCAAAGTTATCCTTTTATTGGGAACCCACTCCCACGATAATTAGCTCACTCCTGCGATAATGGCATTAATCTCTTCATGAGAGGAGAGCTATAAAGACTGTCATAAATGGCCAAAGAATATATAAAATATATGATTATATGGGAAAATTTCAATTATCTAAATATGATACATCTGGAAGATACAAGAGCCTGACCTCTAATCTTTTAAAGGTACCACCTCTCAACACTTGCTTTGGGGATTAAGTTTCCAACACATGAATTTTGGGGGGCACATTAAAAGCATAGTATCCATTTATCTTATCAAAACAAAGTATTTGAGGAAATACTGTAGTTTAATACTAATCTGCCAGAATAGAGGATTTAAGATGGAGAAAGGCAAGTAATAGAAAAAATGGTAGACATCTGATTAAATTGCAGACTCCATGAGGACAGAAATGTTTGTTTTGCTCATAGCTGGATTCCAGTGCCTGCCACAGGTATGTATAAGGGACATCTCATAATTATCTGATAGGTAAATAGATGATTAATTCTATGCATTATATTTCATTTGGTTTTATAATCAATAATTAAATAAAAATGGATAATGCTAGATTGTCTGCTGACATGTTGTGTAACACAAAGTATTGTTGCTACAAAAGAGACAAAACCCAAGAAAACCTTACACCTTAGAGCTGGGTAAAATGACATCAGTAAATGTGTTCCTAAATCCTACCTAATGATGAGAGGAAAGGAGGGAAGTAAAAAATGGAGATTATTCTAAAGGTTTAATTTTACTAGGATGTGACAGAAAGCAGTAAAAGAGTCCCTAGTAATAGGTGAAGCAAAATTGGACTGATAAAACAATTATTTGTGTAATTTACAGAAACACAGAAAATAAGATGACGAAAAAGTGAAAATAAAGGAGTCAGCAAAAAAGAAATCATGAAATGAACATGAAGTGAGTACCAGCAGTCATATTAATACCAAAGTAGAATTTAAATGAGATGTCATTATACAATGTTAGTATTCTGTGAAAATTATCACTGCAAAAAATCTGTAACATAAAATTTTATAACTTTTTAAAAAGAATTTGTAAAACATACAAATTTATATATCGTCATAAAAGTCCAGAGAATATGCAAAATATGCAATTATATAGGAAGGTTTCAGTTCTATGAATCTGATACATCTAGAAGCTAAAATACAAGCAATGCTTATTACAATGCAGACTTCATGAGGACAAAAATGTTTATTTTATTCATGGTTGGATTCCAGTGCCTGCCACAGTCATATATAATAGACATCCCATAATTATCTGATTCATGGATTTTAAGTTTACAAAAATTTTTAGGGAAGTAAATAACAAATTTGTATTTGTTTAAAACATTGCCTTTCAAATACAAATAAATAGATTTTTTTTTAGACCACTGAACATTTATGCATATTTTAGTAGCTACTTGAAAAAAGAAAGATATTAAGTGATGGAGGTATTGCAGCACCCATTTTATTACAATATAACATAATACAATTAGAAATAAAGAAAACAGGATTGATAAAAGTCTATTATATTTAGAAATTAAGAAACACATCACTAAACAATTGTTGAAACAATTAGGAAATTAAGAGGGAAAATTATGCACAGCATAGAAAGCAATAAAAATGAGAATAATTTATATTAAAATCTCATGACTATGGACAGTTCAGTATTCAGAGGAAGAAGATATATAACTTTAAATGCTTTCATTATGATAAAAGAAAATATTTAAAAGGTACCAAATAGTTAATTTTAAAAATGCAAAATAAGAAAAATAAAATAGACTAAAAGACTAAAGTTAAATTTTAAAATTAATGAATTTAGTAATCCCCCCAAATTAGAAAAGATAAATAAATCCAAAAGCTGATTCTATAAAAGGACTGAAAATGAACACCTCATAATTCTAACTAAAGAAAATGGAGAAAGCAAAAGAAAAACATAAAATTAGTGTGAAGGAAGGAGATGTAACTAAAGCCATAAGAAAGCACACAGAATTTTTGAGACACTAATACATAGAATTCTATAGTAACAGATTTGAAAACCCTTGGAAAATATAAGACTATCCTAGAAAATACAGATTGTCAAAATTGATCCAAGATCAAGTGGAAATTTGAATAGTCCAATAATTGTAGAAGAGATTGGAATACTGGTTAAAATTCAATAATCAAAAAGGTCATAGATTAGATGAGGGCTACAGCTGAACTTTAACATTTAAAAAATGTCAATACCATTTAAAGAATTTCTGGAATGGGAAGTGATGGGAAAGTGTCTAGTTTATTGTCTAATTGCACAATAGCCTCAATAAAAATAATATAAAAAAGACAACTTTAGAGTAATTTCATTTATGAACACAGAATCAAAAGCTTTAAAATAAAACTAGATTAGTTGCTATTGCCTCCCCTAAGTTTGTTGCCATTTACTGGAAATTGTCAAGATAAATAATGTGAATGGTTCCCTACAGGGTGATGCAGTGCAAAATCTGCACAATCTTATGGAGTAAGTCAGCTCTATTAACACCTTATTCAAAAATCTATTCCACAGGTGTTATGGATTTTACATATCAACATTAAACAGTAAACTATAACAAATGAATCAGGGAGGGAGATCTTAAGTAAAATTTAGGGATATGCAAAATTCTTAACTAAGACTAGAAACCTAAAAGCTTTAAAAAAAATTCTACATTTATTAATTCAATGTAAGTCAAAGTGTTTTACAGTAAACCATATTATAAGCAAATTCAATAGAATAAAATAGTTTTTGGAAAAATCACTGGTGACCCAAATGAAATAAAAAGGTTTTATCTAGAATATGCAAAGAGTTCTTAGAAATTGAAAATAAAAACTAATCAACACAATGTAAAAATTGGCAGCAAATATGTAAATATAATTTATAACAGAATAAATCCCAAAGCCAAAACAATAAAAACGTTTTAAAAAGTATATCCAAATAGCAATAAGATGAATAGTTTTAATTTGAATTTTACTAATTGATAACAAATTAAATTATGATATTATATTATTCTTTACTCATTAAATTAGTAACAATTAGGAAGAGAGCTATAATGCTTATTTTGCTGGGGAAAGAGTAGCTTCATATATTGCTGATGGAAATGTGAAGTGTTACAGAAATAGTTCTTAAAATTAGAACTACATGGAGCCTTTAGCCCAGAAATTGGCCAAAAAAAGATGAACACTTGTTCTGATTTGCATTTTGTTAATTGGTAAAAATAATTATATCATATCATTCTGTACTCTTTTAATTAGCAACAATTAGGAATAGCTCTAATAGTTATTTTGCTGGAGAAAAGGCAGTTTCACATATCGCTGATGGAAATGTAAATCATTACAAACTTTTTTGGAAAGCATCTGGGAATATTTCTTAAAATTAAAAATACATAGAGCCTTTACCCTAGAAATTCCATTCCTAGGAATTCATCACAAAGAAACAAAAGCACCAATAAATATAAATTATTTGCATAAGGTTATCGTATAATAGAAAAAGATAAGCTGGGAAAAAAGTGAAAATAAAAAATGAAAAAAGTGAATATAAATTAATATAAAATGGATAATAAATTAAGGCACAGCTACTCCATGAAACATTTTGCATTTATTAAAAAGAATAAGTTAGAGCTGTACAAGTCAATGTTAAAAGATTTTCAAAATATGTTGCTAGGAGAAGATACAATGAGGAAAATTGCATGCAATTGTTCCATTTTATAACTTATGATCAGAACCTATATATGATATTTTTATCTATATATGATTATCTATATATGATAATTTGTATATCCAAATTTGAAAGAAAAATATGGAAAGAAAAAAATGAGTCATGAACATGAAAACCCCCTTGTGTTAGAATGGGGAGTTAGCTGATGCAGGAAGTCACAGGAGCAGAGAAAAGATAGTAAGAAAAAGGAATAAAGAAAAATAAAGTTTAATGTAGTAAATAATTAAAACACAGAGATCATATATTTCTTGAGACAAGGAATATGCTTTCAAAATATGTCTTGAAAAATTGTTTAGCCTTTTCAAATGTTATAGTTACTTATATTCTTGTAGGATAAGTTTATATTTTCTTAGCATATATCAATTATTTGGCTAAGTCAAACTGAATTCTTGACTTACAACATTTTGAATTAAAATTCATAGGTATTTATTCAAGTCTTAGAAGTGAATCTTTGCGTAGAACTTTATTTTAGAGTATTGTTATAAGAAAAATGGCATATAACATGATCACCAAAGAAACTCTTTTAGTGTTGGTCTCTCTACATACTGACATTCTTACTCAAAGGACCCTCAAATTGGTCTAGAATCAGATGAAAAGCATTGAATTGCACACAAGTCTTCTTTGCATTGGGGTGATAAAAGCAGCTATTGCTATTTTATTTTCTATTTTATTTTGAAACTCTTTCATTCTAATTAAGATGGTCAAATATTTTGAATAAAACTCGGTATTTTTTTTTAAAAGTCCTAACATTTAAGGCATCATCTGCTAAAGGCAGTGCACTAGTAAGAATTATTTTCTATCTCCAGAGAGGACTTTTTGTGTCACATCTGATCATATCAGCAAGTGAGTCAAGACTGTGATATTTTCTATTAATAAGATTTTCATAAATCAAATGCCTCTGGAAATGAAAGAGGATGGCATGTTATTGAGATATTACAAGATCTCAAATAGTTTCCTGGTAACAGTCAGTAGAGTAAAAATGCCTCTTAATCGGTTCCCTAGAATGGATTAATTCTGCAAGTTTATTAATGTCTCATACCTCAATAAGAAAGAGTTTGTTCTCTTGGTAACTCCCGGTAGAAATTCCTTGGCTGCCATTCAAGATTAGAGCCAAGCTGCGAAGACACCCTACTGAGTGAAATTGGCATCTACATCTGGACTTAGCTCATCAATAAATTACCAGAAGGAATATTTCCTTTCTGTCGCTTGGGAGTCGCATATGAAACCAGCTTCTGCTTACTGCTTGTTCATGATCAGGCCCAGACCTTTTGGGAGCAGGGAAGGCCAGGCACAATGACTCATTCAGGCCTAAGCACAAGGAAGGAAATGCTCAGATGGCCAAAATGCTATGTGGAGTTCCATTCAGAGCACCACACATTTCCCTGAAACTTGCTTAGGAAAACATTCTAATGCTGTTTTTAGTGTGTTCTATTTGTCATTTTGAAACACAACACATTAGCTGCTTTGAACTCCTGGGCACTAAAAATATTTAAGTTACATAAGCAGATTGATTGAAAGACTAAATGGAGCTTTTAGCTCAACACACTCAAAAGCATCTCCTTAGCTCCCTAACGAATAGTGAAGCTCTTGTAAGCAACTGCGGAAAGACTTCCAGCCAGCCAGTCCATGTTGGACACTGCAAAGGAGCAACAAAACCAAGATAAACAGCCGTGCATATTTTCTACTACTGGAATGAAAAGCAATGTTTTGCAAAAATATATACTCTTTTCCTATTACTATTACAATTCTTGCATGACTTCCATGTTCAATTGTTGGCTCGCTGGAACTTCCAAAATGTTTGAGGGTAAAAGGAAAACAGAAGAGGGGGATATTGCTTTTGTGCCCTATTAGGTCTTCTACACATTCAAAACGCAGACACTATGTAAATATAAAAGCAAACTATTCAAATTTACTAGTCTTTTTTTTTTTTTTGCCTTCATTTTTGTTTTCTTTCACATTTCTGGAGATTTTATTCATACTCTTGAATATTTTAGTGCAGGTTCCTCTTTACCTTTGGTACTCCCCGGTAAGGTACCCACTGCCTATTTTTAGGGCTGTACAGTTACCTGTGAATTTTAGATTTTTTTAATGTATATTGTATGTGTGTATGACATTCTATGCAGAATGATATTACATAGGAGTGATGAGGGAATCTTTACAGGGGCTCCTGTTATAAACAAGTTTTATTGTCCATGTGAAAAATAATAAGGAAAAGAAGAATAAATGGCATCCATAAATATTCATAATTCTTTTCCAGCATGACTAAAAATAATTATATTATTTTATAATACCTCTAACATACACACGCATGTACACACTCCCATCTCCCTTCCCCAATAAAAGAGATATAAGGAACTTGAATAACTCTTTTTGCAGTTCCTACTGGATTATTTTTTTGAACAAAAAGGAGCAGGGCTTGGTGGTGGTATTATAAGGCTCATAAAACGTGAAAACAAGAGAAAAACTTTTTAAATTAAACTTTATTCTTTGATTTTTGATTTGGCATTTTGTGTCAAGTATGTGAAAAAATTCAAAAGAAAGCTACAATGGTAATTTGTTTTAAAATCACATTCATATCTAAGTAAATAGGACAAATATCTGTTACCTTGTTCTAAATATAAGCCCAAATTCACTTCATAAGAGTCTCTGTAAGAAAGACTTTAGAACATTCTTATCCTAGGGGGGAAAAATGCCACAAGCAGACAAATTAACCTACAGAGCAGTAAAAAATATATATATATAATTGTATAACAGATATTTCTTAAAGGGAAATATTTTTAAAGCCTCCAGATTTGAAGAATAATAAAAAAAAAGAGATGGTATTAATTAGTGGCAAACACAGATGTGAAATAAAATGAGGAGGGGCACAGGATATAGGAAACTATTTGAACTATTTTAGCACTTGAAAATGTCAGACAATTTATTGAGGATTTATTCACTTGGTTTGGAAGGTCTTAGGGACTACCTATAAAAACATCTAAGAACTGGTCTGCTATAACTGATTCAAACAGCAATGTGAGGACAAGAGTACTTTTCAGGTTATTTTATTATACAAGCAAATGAAAGGAACAAATTAATTACTGTTCTTTTAACTCGAATCTCATGAATAGAAGATAATAATAAAGAAAGGAAGGCAAAATTAAATCAGGAAATAATTCATTTTGGAAAAAAAGTTAGTCTCTTCTCTCTGCATGCCCCAATCCCAGAGAAAGTTCATACTCCATTTAACTTCTTTCACATACAAGCTCTAATTTCAGGGAATTTTTGCACTAATTTGCGTTCCTTCAGTTATTAAAAGTGACACTAATATCAAATTACTGTCCTATTCCACAAGAATGTCTTCAGAATATATAAAATAGTTTATGTGTCATTACTTTGAGATGTTAGGAAAAAAGGAGTTGAGATGATTTCTATTATAAAAATCAGTATAAACACATTTAAGATATGGGGTAATTTGCATGACTTCAGATTGTTATGAATTGCTATCGTTGTATTCAGCTAATTAAATACATTTATATTCAAACTGTAATCCAGATTTTGTCATGTATACAGCTATTCCTTCCTACAAGAGGACAGGACATCAAGCCTATTATAATGAATAACCTAAAGACTGAGTCATGTTTTCTGAATTCAAACTTATTATTACATGGCCTTATTATCATTACGTTAGCTCATACACCAAAGTCAGTTTGAAGGAAGCATATTTTAAAACAAAGTCAAATTTTGCCTCAGAAAGAAACCTTATTCTCAATACAAAGTTTCACATTTTCCAATTCCTTTGACACAAGAATCAAAGAGAAGCCATTTCACATTATTGGGCATAGGCTACAACACAAGTCAGTACTATTTTCCTCATAAAAACTTGCAAGCATTTACACAAATCTTTTCTAAAATTCATTAATGAAACTTTTGGTGTTCTCTGTGGACACTAAGTTTCCCCTCCTCCCATCCTATGATGAAAGGGGTGACTCAGAGAAGGAAAAATTCACCTTTCAAAAACCAAAAATAATTGTCTTAGTTTTCTTTTCTTCTCCTCTCCAGATGATCTGGGATTATTATTGTGAATTACTTACTACCTTTGTGCTGAATGTTTTTTTTTCAGTGTATAGAAAGTGAATCATTTCATGTGCTAAATGTTTCTTCACAGCTTACAGTTTAGAACAGTAATGGTACATATACCATTCCACAGCGTGTGCCTCAAGAATTGTTAAAGGAGTATTCAAATAAGAAATGTTTCAAATCTCTATTATTCTTTTCTATTAAAAACAAAATGAATGATAAATAATAATGTCAATTATCTTTTTTAGCTAATAATAACTCTCTTTTTAGATTTTAAGTTTCATAACATCCCACACAGTTCCAAACTAAACATTTCCATCCCCTTATCCTATGATCTTACTTTTAATTTTTTTTTTTCACCTAAGAGTAATTTAGAGAAAATGAATTGCTGTAATCGAGTAACCTAATCCAGGTCACTGGAGCATCTTTCTTCTCCTGTTTTCTGACCCACCACACACACTGGAATGTAGTTGTGAGCAGTTATTTTTCCTGATCTAAAGACAACATAAAAGGAATTTGGATAAATGTGATCAGTGGCCAATTTTTCTTTCTTTTCTTTTTGGTAAACAGTGTGGTTCACAAGTTTTCAACTCCACTTCTGAAGCTTTCACTCACTCTTGCTGCAAAGTGCTACAACTGCCAGGTCAAGGACATGCTAAGAGGGAAAAGTGCATACTGCATAGAAGAAAAGGAAGAGTTGTACGAGGAGAGATATCTGAAATTCATAAGATGATGCTTTTTCCCAACTAGTTTCATTATTAGTTACTATTACCAGGATGTTGTAGGGGAAAATGATAAGACAAATCACTATGAAAATGATATGAAGATTCTTGTTATCAGACCTTTATCGGAGTAGAGAGTAAATATTTTCTCCCATTCTGTAGGTTGTCTATTTGCTCTGATGATAGTTTCTTTGGCTCAGCAGAAGCTTCTTAGTTTGATCAGATCCCATTTGTTTATTTTTGTTGCTGCAGTGACTGCTTTGAGGGTCTTCTTCAAAAATTCTTTGCCTAGACCAATGTCTGAGAGGGTTTTCCCAACATCTTCAAGGATTCTTAAGGTTTCATGCCTTAGGTTTAAGTCTGTTATCCATCTTGAGTGAATTTTTGTGAGAGGTGAAAGGTAGGGAATCCTGATTCATTCTTCTGCATGTAGATATCCAGTTTTCCCAGCACCATTTATTGAAGATAGATTCTTTTCCCCAATGTTTATTTTTGTCTGCTTTATCAAAGATTAGGTTATCATATGCATATGGTTTCATCTCTGGAATCTCAGACCAATTCCAAACATCAATGCTTCTGTTCTTATGCCAGTAACAAGCTGATTTAATTATTATTGCTTTATAGTACAGCTTGAAGTCAGAAAGATTGATGCCTCCCAGTTTGTTCTTTTTACTTAAGATGGCTTTGACTATACACGGTTTTTTTCTGGTTCCATACAAAGTGAACAATTATTTTTTCTAGATCTGTGAAGAATGATGGGGGGTGGTGTTCACCAGAGATTCAGGGGGTGGGGGGATAGATCCACATCTGAGAGATGTGCCAAACAGTGTGGAGGGGAAGGGCATACCTCCAACCTTTGCTAAGTAAAGACAAAATTATAAAATCTAACCAAAATGTTATATAAAACAAAAAAAAATTTATTGGGCGTCAGGCAGATGGGGGGGAGGTAAAGGGTTTATATATATACATTATAAGTGCATTGTGCATTGTCAGGGGCATGGACATGCTTGAAGCTCTGACTTGAGAAGGCAGGGAAGGCAATAGCAATGTATGTAACCTTAACACTTGTACCCCCTTATTATGCTGAAATAAAATAAATAAATAAAAATGATATGAATTTTGGCTTTTTTTAGGGATAGACTATAGGCTGTTCTTATCACATCTGGTCAACTGTCCCATGAACCAGTTGAGTTAAATTTAACTGAATAAAAAGAATGCAAATCTCTTTATCATTGAAGTAGTGAGTATATCTGACTACATTATAGCTTTAAATAAGTAATCTTTTCCAAATTACATAAGACAAATAAGATTGGTATAATTCAGTTTTGAAAGTTCAATACAACACTTGAAAACAAAAATGGGGGGAGTTTGTTGACAGTACAAACTAACCGACCTCTGCATCTGCAAACATTTTCACTTCATAAGATGGTCACATGCCAGGTTTAAATTTGCCAATATCTTTCAGCACATCTTTTACCTACACCCACCAGTACTTGGAGTAACCTAAGGAAACATATGTCATTTTACTTTATATACTCAGTCTTAATGCAAAAAAGAAATGTAAATGCAATTTTTAAAGATAGTAGGCTGTAAAGGGAGCTGAAATAGGAAAAGTACAGAAATGGAAAATATAAATGAAAAAGAATGAACATACAGATTATAAAGTAATTATATGGTCATGACTGATTATTTTTAAAGCCTCTTAATCATCTCAGAGGACAATTTACAAACTGCCCTCTCAATCTATCCTACCCACCTTTTATTTATTTATTTATTTTTGAGACAAAGTCTCACTCTGTTACGTAGGCTAGAGTGTATCTATTAGTTTTATACACTTCATCCTGATGAGTTATTTCAGACACTTATTTGAGCAATTCAGTCTATTTATATTCAAATGTTATGTATGAATAATGTCACTTAATTGTTCATTTTAGAAACTATCTAGTGGTGGCTTATTATAGTACACTCCAATAAAGCCTTTACTTCTCTATAAATTTATGTATAGCTAAATGTAATTTTTGTAATTTGTTTCATTGTTTTGATTTTTTAGAATTATTTAAAAAACAGTGGAGGAAAATAGGTGGTGAATAGTATACATGCAAGAAAAATGAAAGAAGCTTATCTTGGGAAGGAAGTGTTTTGAAAGAATCTGTGTAGAAGGCTTTTCTGAAGAGTTGTGTACTTTATCAGAATGAATCCTGTCCCCAAGCATCATTATTTTTACCCCCTGGCTTGTTTTATTCTTCTAGAGAAAGGAAAGTCTTTATTTCTTCTTAAAATGCAACATCTAGACAGTTGATACATATTCTCTATAAACATTGACCCTAGAAATTATCAGTACATTTTTAGGTGTAGTTAGTTGGTTTAAAGTTTGAGCTAGAAATCTCACAAGTTTGATAATTGTAGGTCGATACTTTGTAAAACCATCTATGGAGTATGAGTTCTAACAAATTATATGTTACATATTTGGTTGAACATTTTCAAAGGTAAGGTACCCAATTATCAGTATGTGTAAAAAAACAACTAAAATGATGTAGTGCTATTGATACTATAAAGATGACTAATTAACAGTTTCTTGGTGTGTTCTTTGTACTTCATTCACACATTCATATATTCATTTGTGTATTTAGTCAACAGATATAATTATTCCTATTTTATAGTTGAAGATATTGGTGCTTAGAGATACTAAATGAACTCTCACAAGTCACATAGGGACTGTAAGAGCCAGGGTTCAGAGCTGGTCTCCTTCAATTTTATGCTCTCAAAATGAAAATAAGGTCTACTATTGCAAAATTTTGGAGTTGAATTAAATGTAAAATCAGGACTGTGATTAATCAGTCTGACAATCTGAATAGTCTTCTGAATCTGAATAAGTACTCATATTCAGACTAATTTATTTGGTTTTCTTTCCACTTTTCCCTCTTTTGATATATCATATGAATAAATTTTAACAATATTTTTTACTTTGCTGCCATACATTTATAAACCATCTTCGAGAGAATAAGACATAAAACATCAAGGGTTTCTGCAACCTGCAAGATTAAAAGCCCAGTAGTAGCTTTCATCCCACTCTGTGCTTGAACCTGTCTGTGCCGACCGAGCGAGCAGACTGTTTAAAGTTCCTGTGGCTTGGGCAAAACCCAGACTTTACAGACACGGTTCCACAGAAGAGAGACTTTTTCCCCTTTTGACTGGCCAAGTTTTAAATCCTTCAGTAGTTGAATCTGATTAGAAAGGTAACACTGGGGGAAAGTGGAATGGAATATGGGGGTTTGTGTGTTCAGAATGAAGGTTTTACTTAAAAATAATAGTAATAAAAAGTCATCAGCTGCAAAAAGACTTAAAGACACAGGCACAAATTTTGAATCTATATCACAAGCTAAGATGGGTGATCCTTAAGTCACTGGTTTTGTCTCTGGGTACACAGTCGCATGGACATAGAAAAAAAAACAAAAAGCCAGCAACCACCTTGCCACTTCTCTGCCATTGCTGTTTTCCTTGGCTGGCTCTGAAGAGAACGTTTCATTTCACTCACTCACTCATTCACTCACACATTCCTTCATTTTTCACTTGAGGCTGTAATAAGCCATGTCATTGTTCTAGAATTGTAAGTTTAGCTCTCTAGATCTGTCTTGGTCTATCCTATGGTCATTTAATCTTAAAACTGCTGAAGTTCCTCTTTAATCTAATGTAGTAGGAACAGGGCTGGGACAGGCCTGTAAAGATATTTGACATGACTTTTTTTTTTTTTTTTTTTTTGCAGAGAAACATGTGCCATATACTTCAATTCAAAACTATTGATGTAAATATTTATACATTGTTGTGCTAGAATAATGTAACAATTATTTTTGTTTCATGGAAAGATACAATGATCACCAGGAACTACAGGAGGAATTATTAATCAGAGGCACTTTTAGCTTCTCATTTTCAGGGGCTTGTGAAGACTGTGAAATTATATGAAAATTATATGCACATATATATAATATATACACATAATATGTAATATTCAGTAGACATTTGATATTTTTATCAGATTCTCAAAGTGGTCTGTGACACTCACCTACACACAAAACTGTGTATCACTTATAATACATATTTTTATTAAAAGTTGTATTCATGTAATTTTATTAAAATAAATAAGGAAATGATTTTAGTGCTGATTGGCAATGATTATAGGCCTCAATTCAGAAAAATTTACTCCCCAAATCACCCTTCTAAGACTTCTTTCTCTTAGAAAATACCAGTCACAAATCAAATGTGATGCTCCATCCCAGTTTGTAAATTTTAACAACCAGCCAAAAATAAACAAATTCTAAAATATTTTACTTGATCCTATTTTCTTCACCATATCCTATGGTTTGCTTTCCTTCCAAATTTAAAATTCTTCAGCAAAATTCTACAGTCACCCTTAAATCATTTAATACCCGTAATCTGAGTTCTACCCAAATCTGCTAAGTACAAACATTTTATGGAATTTTGCACACATTGCTGTTAAATTAGTTTAACATATCAAATCTGTGAGAAATTATGGATGTCTAAAAGAAAGCAAAGATAAAAGAAAGAAATGGTTTACTGAGATCACAGTTTGTAAGTGATTAAACTGGGAATTAAATTCATTCTACGGAGCCCATGTTTTTTACTTTCTTGCATAATCCTTTACTAAGATTAACCTTTTTTGTGTTAGTTTAAGTTCATATTTACTTTTTTTCAAAGACCTGCTTTACTTTTTAATGGTATTTAATGTCACCCATCTCCGTGACCACCTTGTGGGACCATATTTATCCACTTTTCATTCACTCGTGCATCATGCATTTATGCAGGTTCTCCTACATTCCTTACAATTCATTTAAAGAAGTTCTCTTTATTCACAAATTAACTGCTCTTTTTCCTTCCTCCCAGTTTAACTTAAAATTTAGATTTTCTAGAATAGATGTCATTTTGTCAAAGTTCCAGTTTTAATTTTAATTTGTATGGCTTCTCCAGTAGTGACTTAGAAAGATCAATCATAAATGTGGAGGAAAAAGAAGTTGGAATCATTTTAGTGTTTAGATGTGGTGACTTATCTTGGGGAGATGCATTGAGAGTACATTTTGCTCTACATGAGGTAAATTTTGTATTTGCTCAAGTCGCTGGCCAGTGATCATCAAATATACAACAGCAGATGAATATCTGAATCACACCCAGAGTGAACCTTCTCAGTAACTCTAACCTCCACTGCTTTCTTTCACACTTCATTCATTTATTCAGCATTCAACAAGCTGCTTTTGTTTTTTTTATGCTAATCATCTTTCTAGACTTGAGGTAAAGAAAAGAATATGTGACTCATTGTCTATGTACACTGATATTTTTTAAGACATAGAGATGAGAACTCAATGGTGAAAATGTTTGTTTTAACCTCTTCCATGTATCAAAATGTTTAATTTCTGTACTTAAATGATTGCTTCACAGTGTCCTCTTTAAAGATAAAAATAAAAATCAACTTTGGCAAAAATACAGTAAGTGATTTCAATTATTCCTGCTCATACATATTTATATTTTATTTGGGGAGCACGTACAAATTTTTATAGGAAATGGTCAGTTGGTACTTAATTATTTTGTGGAAAGAAAGTTCATGGCATTTACCTATTTATTATTATGCTTTCGGGTCAGTATCTTTGCCCTTCCTTTTATAAAAAAAATCTAATGTTTTCTCTTCTATTTTATCTATTCTACCATCTTTATATTTTATTCTATATCCTTGCTGGTGTTATTGTATAATTTTCTGAATAAATGTTTTCAGTTTTATAGTATATAAATATTTCCTAATCAAGTTGATGGTATTCATTAACTGTTCATAAAAGTGAGTTTAAAAGCAAATAAAGGATTACCATTCAGAAAGAAATAGAATGAATATTTTATAACTAAACCATTCTAAATCTCTCAAAAATGCCATTGCCATCTTGCTTATATTAATTTTCTAAAAGGAAATTTTCCCTTGAAATGCTAATGAAAGAATTTAGTTTAAAAGTGTAACATTCTGCTATTTATTTTGATGATGTATTATGTGTAGTGCCACTTAATTGTACTTGATCCATTAGGGTTTTATCTCATGTAAATGTCTGATAAATGGGGCTTTGGGTTTTATGTTTCCTTATAGCTTATAATTTGACCTATTCTAATATTCAAAAGAGAAATAGTCCTTTCAAGTATAAAAATACTTTAACATCAGTTTATCATTTAGGCCTTGTTTATAAAATAAATAACACTTATTTTAAAATACTGGTATGCAAGTTAATATTATATTTTATACTATTATTAAATATTATTAAAACAATTATTATAAAATAAAAATATTTTAACCCTAATTTAAATCATATGTTGATTTAAATCCAATCTTTACTTATCTGACCTCAAAGTTCTTTGGGAAGACAGATTAATATTTTTAAAAAGCTAAAAATATCTTTTCCAACATATGTGAACCATATTTACTGTAGCTATGTATGATTTATAAACATGCTAAAACCTATTTATTTGTTTATAGACCCTGAATAAATACTTAAGACAATGGAGAATATTTAAAACTATTTATCTGGCCACATTTATCACTTCTAAATTCATATTAGCTATTCCAAAGCATATGGCAATCAGCCGGAGTCCCAGGAGCATTGCTTCTTTATGGTCCAGTCGAAAACCATTTTCTCTAATTCATGAAACTTCTTGATATTTATAGCTTCCAACATTTTATTTCATCTCCAATTTTTGCTCTCAAAATTCTCTAAGTAACATAGTTTGTGAAACTCTTCCACTAGGAAGGAAACTTCTTCTCACCTAGAATCTGCACACCTCCTACTATTTCTGCCTCTAGCCTCTATAATTCAACCTCAGCCTACTCCAGTCTACCAACACATTTTCATGAACTTGAGTCCCAGAGGTCCAAGCCTCTGAAAGCAAACCAGACAATATTAGCAAAAAATAATTCAGCAAGAAAATCTTCTTTGGGATAATTTTCTCTGTTTTTTAAATCATAAATGTTTACTTCTTGAAAACTGAAGTATTTTTTTCATTGGCTTATGTTGTTTTGTAAATTGTGTTTAACTCTTTATATTTGTGATACCATTAGGCCACTGTCAGAATATCTTGACCACTAGTTGAGCAGTGGATTTGGGGTAATAGGTGTAGACTATCAAGCCAGACTGATAGGGCCAAATCAAGGCTCTGCCACTTACTTACTGGGTATGCAATTTTGGGAAAGCTACTTACATCTTAGGTTGTCTATTTTCTCAAATATAAAGTTAGTATAATCATATATATCTTGAATTTTTTGAATAATAAACAAGTTTTGTGATTGATAGATAAAGAGATATAGATGATAAAGAGATATAGATATATAGGTATTTACTGATCCTAAGTACTTAAATAAAAAGTGATCATTATTTTGCATGGTGAAGTTTATTTTTCTTTTTAATGACAGAGCAGACAAAATGTAAGGAGCTTATTAATTACATCTCTGAAAAATACAGAGCAAATATTTTAATTTTTGTTACTAGCAACTGATCATTTTTATGTTACCTGTTATCAGATTACCTTAAAAATCTGAACATCAGTACTTTTTCAATTTTCCTAATTTTGTCCCACTTGAAATCTCTCTGAAGAACATTATGTGATAGATATAAAGTGAAACAAGAATAATAAAATAATGATAGTATCTAGATAGTGCTTGTGAGGGCATTCACTATAAAACTGATTAACTTTTGCTGCATGTTATAATTTTGTATATAATAAAATGTTGTGAATAAAATTCTCTGAACCCAATGCCAGATTGAGAATATATCTTTTCTTATATTGACCTAAAATTATTTTCTCTCAAAAAAATTTTAAGAAAAAAACTGGGAAAAATGTTCTTAGTTTTCAAAAGGAATCAAGGGGGATACAGATATATAGAAGGAAACAAGTCTAATTTGTCCTGGGTAGTCTGTAACATGGCTCAACTGCTTGCTACTAATCAAGAGCTTAGTGTTTTGTTTTTTTAAGCCAAAAGCAATTACTCATCCTCAAGAGTAATGCCACTTCTCTGAAGTTTAATAATGTAAAATCCTTTAGTGCACCCAAAGTCTTAGCGAAGCTACACCTCAAAATGAATTTGAGATGCTTCCATGCATTGGAAACTTTGCCCTATTTTAAGCATAAAAAAAAATTTCACTCAAATAGAATTCAAATGTTAGTATAGAATGAACAGGATTAGACTTTTAACTATTCAATAAAAGGTGCTTAAAAATAAGGGAATATAATGGCAAATATTTATTATTCGAGCTATTTGTGTCAAAGTGTATTGCTAAAAGACAGGTTGAGGTTAAGAAATCTTAACAGAGTGAAAATATTACATAAACTATATTATATTGTTTCACAAACTACTATGCAGAAATACTATTGTCACTGTAAAGACATAAACCTAAAAATATTGAAGATAGAAACAAACATACTAGAAAATAATTTTATTAAATTTAATAAGATTACATTTTTAAAATACTGAGAGTAGAATCAAATTTCTAATTAGGGGGGCTTTTTTTTTTACATGTAGATATTTCTTTTAGCCATATGTAAAAGTGATTAATTTATGACACTATAAAAGCATAAATATTGAAGGAGAAGGCAGTGGAATTGGAGAAGGGCAGGGAATCCCCACAACAAAGATGAAAGAATGGTTTGAGACATATTTAGTCTGTTCATATTTGTTAAGCACCATACACAATACAAAGCTATGTGTAGAAAACCACAAACAAGGATGCAACTTAATTCAACATGCATCTGTTGATGGCTTACCATTTTCTAGGTTCTATGGAATAAGTTCAAGTACACCAATTAAAAGATAGATTGGCAGAGTAGTTTAAGAAACATGACTCAATTATGTACTCTCTGTGAGAAGCTGACTTCAAATATGATATATGTAGGTTGAAAGTAAAAGGATGGAAAAGATATTACACATATATCAATCCAATGAAAGCAGAAGTAGCTATGTTAATTTCACAATAAGTAGATTTCAAAACAAAGAAAATTGCCATAGACAGAGAGGAACCTAAGTGTACATTAACAGATGATTGGATAAAGCAAATGTGGCATATATACACAATGAAATACTATTCAGCCATAAGAAAGAATGAAATCATGTCTTTTTCAGTAACATGGTGGCACTGGAAATCATTATTTTAAATGAAACAACCAGGCACAGAGAGTCAAATATTATGTGTTCTCCCTCATAAGAAGGTGCCAAAAAATGTGTACACATGGATGTAGAGAACGTAGAGAGTGGAATTATAGGCAGTGGAGACTCAGAAAGGTGAAGTGGTGAAAAGAGGTGGATGATGATAAATTAGTTAATGAGAGCTAGGTATCTTATTCAGGTGATATATACCCCTTATATAGGACAGTATAAGAATGAAAGTTACAAGGATGAGAAGTACAATTGTTGTACAATTGACAATATGGACATGTACAATATTACATGTAACAAAACAAACAATATTACATGTAATAAAATGTAACAATATTGGACATGTACCCAATAAATTTGTACAAATAAAAATGTAAAAAAAAATGTATAGAAGAAGATTTAACAAGAGATGATAGCAGTATGGACAGTAGGTAGTAATGGCTAAAGTGAAGAATACTGAATAGAGTCAAGATATATAGTTTGAAGCTGGAGCCAATAGACATGTAGCATATTTGGATATGGGAGGTGGAGAAAAGATAGAAATAAAAGATGACACTGCAAGGAGAGTCAGTGAGATAATAAGGCAGGAAGTATACTCTGGATGAAACAGAATTCAAGAGACAGCTGAAGGGAAGAATGTGGAGGGGTTACCTTGCATACATTGAAACCCTGTTAAACAAAGTAAGAACAATTAATTAATAAAGATCGAGGTTACATAAGTGATGTATTTGAATTAATTAATTAAGAAATTGAACATTTCTGCACCATTAGGAATAAGTGGCTAGGATAGTATAAGAATGAAAGTTACAAGGATGAGAAGTATAAGGAGCAAGAAGCCAGAGGAAACTGGCTCTCATGAATATGAGGGCCACCTAGGATGGCACATGGTTTAAGGTGAAAAATAATGTGAAAAAAATGCAAAGACACAAGCACGAGTGACAGGGAAGTGAGGAAATGATAGCAAGGATAAAGTTTAGAGTATATTATATATGAAAGGAGCAAGGCTTGTTGAAGAAGGATGTGCTCATATTGGTCTGTAAATGGCATTGCTGATTTTCAGAGGTAAGTCTGGTGTGATAGAATAAATAAGGTGTCAAAGATCAGTGGAATTCTTAAAGGAGGGGATTTTATGTGAGACAAAAATGGAGTGTTTGGCATAGATGTTGAAGATGTTAAGAAGAGTGTTTATCATAGAAAAAGTATTTCACAGGACATATGCAATGATTTGTGAGAGAAGGAAATGTGGACCAAGAGAGAGGCAGTATATATAGTTCTTTAGGTTATAAAAATTAGAAAAGAGATGACTGGATGAGTTTATATCTCAGGCAAGATAGAAAAATAAATAAGATGGATAGCCTAACCTTACAGATCTAAAGGGAAATAAGACAAATAGCCATTTACTCTGAAAATGCTCCACAGGGATTCATTTACTATCTCATACATGGAGCGTTTGTACATAACAAACTTACATGTTCTTCACAGTCAGGAGGCTCTTTGCTGGTGGATTCTAATTACTTTCTCTGGTCTGTTGGTGGGTTGGAAGAGCCCACATGTTGTCATGGGAATGGTGGGATTTTTTTTTTTTTTTGACATAGAGGGAGGTCGTGTGGCCGGGCTTATACTTTCAGGTTATCCACAGTGAACTCTTTCTGAGATGTGAAAGTGTCCTTGACACCCAGCCAGAAACCACCCTTGGCTGAGGTACAATGATGTTCTGAATACTGAACTACCTCAAAGCCCTTTGGAAATAGTCTGTGTATCAATCCTACAAACAAATTAGTTGACTGAATAGTCTATAGCGTGTGGTTTCATTGCTTATTTCCATTCCCAAGTTTTTAAGAAAGGCTTAACTCAAAAAGAAATTAAGATATATTATATTATCAGATTCTATATCAACCAGATCTAGATTGGAATTCTTGGTAATAAGCCTTACGCAGGGAGGGGAAAACCACTTTTGCCAGAGTCTAACTCAGGAGTGGATGGATTCCATTTGTCTTATAACAACTCAGCAGGGGCTTATCTCAGTGAGGACAAAATAGTTCCTTTGAGATCAGTGTCCAAAGGCTTTGTGTTTGGCAACCTGAAAACTTTAATTTAGGTCAGAATCTTACATTTTTGGAGAGAAAACAAGGCCAGATACCTTAATCTGAGGTTCGACTCTATGGAATGAGGATGTAGTCTAGTTAAGTAAAATAATCTATTCCTGACAAAGGTATTTCCTCCATTATATATATATATATATATTTTTTTTTTTCTTCTTAAGACAAAATGGTTGTTCTTCATGCAGCTTTTCAGAATACAGAAGCATACAAAGAAGGTGTGGTGGCCATAAGAGGAAGGGCAGGTCACAAATACAAAGACAGTGGTAAAAACACCATTGGTACTATGTGATTGAAACCAAATTTAACATATAGATGAGGCATAATGTAGTTTTAGATATCTTATAGTCAAGCTGGAGTTCCATGTATGGGATATTAGATTGAGACTGACTCCTTCATTTACAATTAATAACATATTTCCTTCCAAAATGATCACCCAGCTACATTGTAGATTAGATTTGATTCTGGCCAATGATATACATATTTGGCATATGTAATTTCTGGTAAGTGTCCGTAAAGAACATTTTTTCTTTCTTTTCTTCCTGTTGTATGGAGTATAGATGTACATGGATGAAGGCAGCCATACTGGACTACAAGTTCCCTTGGAAAGGGCGGCCATGCATGGTGGAACAATAAGACAGATGCAGCTTAGCTTTTTTGACACTGTAGAGTGCTATTTCAGCCCTGGGTTACTTATCCCCCAAATAAGGAGAGAAATAAACTAAATTCTTTAAGCTACTGTTCTCTACTCAAAGGTGAAATTAATCCTAAAATATACTCTAGCAAGAAGTACTACTACATACAGAATTGTCTATCTTCTGGTGTGTCCACTTTATCCCAAGGAAAGCTTGGCACATTTGTCCTGCCAAACTCTAAAATACAGCCTACTTCCAACAAAACCTTCTGTCAAAACCTTTTATCAGGACAATTCTAGCCATTCTGTCCTTTAGAATCTTTCAGATTTAGGCATCAATATCTGTGAGGCTCAAATTCTAAGAGATATTATGTACAAATCCATGAGGGACTTAAGCTCATGGGCCTCCATATTACGGTTTATGTAGTTGGGGAGAATGTTACTACCGTATTTCCTCTTCAATGAGGAGGCAATCAGATACCTTAAGCTCCTGACTTATACTTTCCTTCCTGACTGAAAAATTCAACAAAGAAAGCCTCTCTTATTCTCTTCATTACTAATTTCCAGACTTTTATTTGAACTAAAATGGTAATAAACCAAGGGTAGTGAAACTAGCATTTTTATCTCTCATTAAGTGCTGCATAGACGATCACCTACCTTTAGAAGGTGGGGATATTTGCTGCCTGTTATTCTCATTTCTGGGATCTCACCTTAAACTCCAAGGTGACATGGATATATACATTGAATACTCTATTATGTGCATAGAATGCAAGCATGATGCTGGAGTTTGAAAAAATGATAGGTTTATTAGTACAGATTCATTTTAAAATGCTAATCATGTGCTGCCTTAGATATTTAAGTACTTCTATTAAAATATTCTACAGATGCTACTTCAGTTGGTCCTTACATCAATACCATGGGTTAGGTAGCATTGTGCTTTTAAAGTGGAAAAAACTCAGTTCAAGTAATTAGGTAGAAAAAATTGGACTAAATCAAGGCCTTTTATTTCCAGGTTTGGAACTCTTTCCACCATGTCTCTGGTATCATATAACTGTCACTGAAAAAAGACATTAACAGAGTGACGTACAGAGAGATTAGCCTATGAAAGCCAGGTAATGGGAGATAGACACCATCAAAGACAGTCACTTGGATGTTAAGATCAACTGAAATATCCAAGGACAAGAGAAAACACAGGAAAATTTCTTCTGTTTAATAAATTTATCTCAGACTGGTTTTATTGTTGTCATCAGATTTTTGGAAATTAATGACAGCACATCACAAAAGACTACTAGGAACTGGATCTAGATGCAGCTATCATTATGGTAGACACTGTTTAGACTATTTCCTGGGCTTCCTCTGATTGGCATTTCCACTGATACTCTGCTGGGCCTGCCTTATGAGAACCAAAAGCTGATGATACAAGTACCTCCAATATTTTCTAGCAAATGCATCCAAGGATGCCTTTAATATTTTCAGGGCTTCTATAATACTCAATGGTAATTTCTCCAACTTTACATGTATGTTATAGTGATTAATTTTTTCACCTATATAAAGTAATTATTTTAAATTATTTTTAATTAATTAGTAATAACTTTACATGTATTTAGGGAGAAAAAAACTCTCCAGAGTAACAAAAACAACAGAAATAGTTAATCCCTTTTTGAAACATGAAAATTTGTCTCTGACAAAAATATTTTAATAAGAATATATTCAACTATTCTCATTTTACTTTACTTGATTGAAACAAATTACTTACAATTTTGTGTGTTCTTTCTTTCTTTGTTATTAGACACTTCATGTAACTAAGAACAAAAACCAAAAAGTTCTATTCTTAATTTTTACATTGAAGCATAATGGACCTATGTTATAACCATATTATGATTTTAAAGTGGAACTGATGTCGCCAAACATTTATAATATTCTTGAGGTAAATGTGAGGTTTCTAGTATGATAGAGAAAACAAAAAAAGAAGTGTGAATTTAAATATGCATGAGAAGGGGGAAAATTAGCCATTTTAGAAGCATATCAGATTACTAGCAGCTTTCTATATGAATTTTGCTATGACAGCATTATGTGAGAGAAAAAAGGTCAGTACTCAAATAATATAAACAGACATCATTCATGAATTAGAGATTTTACATGCTTATGAGATAAAAACAGTGTTTATCATCCTGAGCTACAGGAATAGTGGAACACCATTCATAAGTTGCCCTTTCTGTCTGGAGGCCTTGCATTTCAATACAGGAGTAATGAGGCCTCAGGTGGTCTCCTGGCAACAAGCAAAGGACCCAATCATCCATGGTAACACAGAACACAGCTGGACTGAGGTAGGCCTATCCAAATGTGACACTTTGTTATGGTACAACTTGTAACATTTACATTATAATCCATTTCAAACCATTCAATAGCCATGCAAAGACTAGCCCAAACTGAAGAATTGTTATTGGTAATGATTGATCATAATCTTACCCATTTGTTCCTGATCTGCATCCTCATCCTCAGCCCTCAGCTATTATATCAATCTTCTTAACCTCTTGATTTTCCCCTAAGTCTCTGGCTTGATGTGCATGCCATGCTGTCTCAAATAGAAATCTCCGTTTTAACTCTGACAACGTGGAAACTGAGCAGGCATTGGGCCTTTGATTGTACACTGGCCAGGCCAACTTGAACTCACCTTCACCTTCTACTCTCCCACACTATACATCTATAAAGCAACTGTCTCAGAATTTCCCTGAAGACAGTCACTACTGAGTCTCAAAGATGTCTCAATCTTCAACTGCTTGCATATTTTATATCATTTCCTAATGAGACTTTTGTAAAGGAGAATCTGTCCTGATGTGTCTGAGACTTTAATCTACATTTCTATGTGTGTATTTTAAATACATACTACCATACACATATGGAAATATTTTATGCCCTATAAATTCAAGGAAAAAAATTAACTCACCATGATTACCACCAAATAATTTTTTTGGA
This sequence comes from Microcebus murinus, assembly GCF_040939455.1. NCBI lineage: Eukaryota > Metazoa > Chordata > Mammalia > Primates > Cheirogaleidae > Microcebus > Microcebus murinus. The sequence continues at coordinate 72,641,229 of NC_134108.1, forward strand.
TGGCTTATGTCATGATATAAGACAATTATGGCTCAGTGCATCATTCTAAAATGATCCAATCATAACGGTCTATTCTAACAGATGACAAGTTTCCAAACCTGCATTTGAAAGATTATATTAAAAATTATAATTGTCCTCATATGAAATTTGTAATGATATTCCTGATGCCAAGTTTAACATTCTTAGACAGGAGCAATGTTGCTAATTTCCTATTTCATTTTCTTGCTTTTTATAAACAGTAGAAAGTCATGAATTTGGAAAGGAAGAATAAACTAGCTATTGCACTCTTCTCAATATGTGAGAATACAACAAGAGTATTCAGAGAAAACATATTTTAGGTCATTGAAATACCATTTCTTTCAAGTAATGGACATAATATGTTAACATTTAACTCTCATCCCAAATAGGTAGTTTAAGCCAAAGAAATATCCAGTTATTATTTTAAAGTACTTACTATCCAGTGAACATATGTGAAAGTGAAATGTGTAGGAACATAGGCAACAAAGCATTTTGGCCAGTTCTAACAATCCTCGTAAGCAAATAGTTGATGTACAATGATGTTAGTGGATCCCAGTAGATTTTACAGGATAATCTTCAAAATGGGAGGAAGATGACTTGAAAGGAGGGTGGGGCATGGTGAAGAAAAAGCATTGAAATGATATGTACAAAGAAACCACAATTAAAAGTAAATAAGCATAACTGAATTCTGTAAAATGTATGAGCTAAGTATAGTGGGAGATTCTGGAAGATGGTTCAGAAATTTTAAGTGTCTTGATACATGCCTGTAGTCCCAGCTACTTGAGAGGCTGAAGCAGGAGGATTGCTTGAACCCAGGAGTTGGAAGTTGTAGTGAGCTATAATGACGCCACTGTAATCTACCCCAAACAACAGAACAAGACTCTGCCAATAAATAAATGAATAAATAAAATTACAAAAGTAACTAATAAGGATAAAAATTGAGAGGAAAATAAGCAATTTCTACCTTATTTTCCTTATAGCTATTCCTTCCCAGAAAATAAATAATAACAAAATTACATTAGTAAGAATTGATCCAAGTTGGATTATATTCTTGGACCACTGTGACCTTGAAAAGCAATGACCTTTTTAATATAGTCTCCTTATCTATTAAAAAGGAAAATAGTCCTGATCTGATGAACTTATTAAAAAAACAAAAACCTTCAATCCATGTCCATAAATAAATGCCAGGTATTTCTCTTTCTCCTCAAATAATTATTTATGTGCTGGTCTTCTCTTCTAGACCACACACATTTATTCTATAAGCATCTAAACAGCCAGTATAATTTCTGGCACATAAGAAGAAATTAATAAATATTAGTTGGATAACTTAGTGATATATATAGCACAAAAGTTGAAATTTCTTAACAGATATACAAAAGAGCCATATTTCACATTGTTAAGAGTAGCAAAGCCAAACCTATATTCAATAGCATATTTCTCTGTGTATATAACAATTTTATTAAAAAGTATATTTTTAAGTTAGCTGGTATAAAACTATAGCATAATCATTTTACATGAGATTTCTAGGAACGAATTCAAAAGGGGCGTTTTCAGTGGTGGACGCACAAAAACAATAGCCTTTGAGATATTGTAGTAGTTTTTTATATTGTTGATCTTTCTCAGTGGTACATATATGAAAAGGCAAATGATTATAGCATGAACAAAGGTCTGTTAGACATCTCAGAGCCTTACAAATGGCCTAAAAGTAAGAAGAAATTATTGTCAGAGTAAGAATGGCTAGCATATTTGAATAATTAAATAATCCTTTGTCAGATATATCCTTTGTGTGAGATTTAGAAATATCAAGGAGAAAAACTCTTGAACATCCTTGTGATGGAAACAATTTGAACAAGTAAGTAAACGCAATAGGTATAAGCAGACCTCCTTTGTTACTCTCACTCAACTCCTTGGATTTAGAATGGGATTCATATACCTATGTGATATAATCCAGTTAATTGTAAATCTAAGAAATCAGATACTTAGAACAACAAATGGATAGAGGATAACTATGGTGCCTCTTAAAACGGTATATAGCTCAAGAGAAGACAATTTAATATTTCAGAAATATTTATTTATCATGTATTAATGTTTATGTAGAGTAGACATTTCTGGGCATAGAATAGTCAACAAAATAGGTAGGGCCCATGCCATAATTTGCCTTAAATTCTGTGATCCATGGATTCAAGATCATTGAATAGGTCCTGTTTTAACAGATAAGTGCTATGAGAAAAGAACAAGTGCAGATTTAAAAGAGTTAGAAGAGTAGAAGGAATGTTTTGGATGAAAATCAGACCATCTGGATTATAAGCTTTAATGATGAGCATGATGACTTGAATTCTAGGGAAACACAATAAATATTATCTTTCTTCTATCCCTCAGTTCAAAGCCAATTGAAAGTTAAGACAAGCAAACAAGCAGATGAAGAACCATAATATTAGCTTTATTATTCATAAAAGCTGATAAAGGAAAACATTGCTTATATTTGCCATTTAGTAAACCTCATAACAGTAAAAAAAAAGAAAAACTAAAAAACAAAAAACAAACAAAAAAGCTCCATTAATAATCCAATTAGAGTAATCTAACCAGACTTTCACCTGAAACTGAGGAAGTTCCTCGAGTACAAGACTTTCAGTATTACAACTTTACACAGGAGGAAGAAATGAGAGAATATTTGGCATGTGAATTATCCTTTATATAATAAGAGCTACCTCATAGTTTTATAATAGAAAAAATATCTATCTTATTGGGTTTTTAAAAATATTAAATTAGATAATGCATATAAAGCAATTAGCCCAATGCTAAAAAAGATAAGTGCTTAACAAGCAATTGGCATTATTAATAAAAACAACAAATAATTTTACATACAAAATTTTTTTGATGTTTCTACTGCAATATATGAGAGTCTTCAAGTTCCTGAAGGCTCTAGTAAACTATCTCAGAGACATTTTTATTGATATATTCTCTCATACATTCAAAAATGTTTACTAAATATTTATATATTCCAATCCCTTTTATTATTCTTGGCACTGGATATAGCAATGATCAAAGAATACAGAAACATTACCATCAAAGAAATATTAGTCTAATAAGTCCTAGATTAATATAGATTTGTTTTCTTAAAATGGAAAGAGAGTATTGCAGGGAAAGCTATAATAATAACTATAAATGTGACACTTTGAAGTGAAGAGGATGAACTAGCTAAAGAAAGTAGCCAACAACTTTTAATAAATTGATTGACAATATATTGGAAGTCTGAACTCAAAAGGAGTAGGAACTACTTAAAGGTAAAGACAATGCTATTAAAATGTGAATGCAAAATAAATTCATTTTATAATGTTATTAATGTTCCCTCTATGTCTTTCACATTTATTCACTTACTTTTTAGTGTTCTGTTCAAGTAAAGTATATGAGTTAGAAAAACACCACCATGTTGGAACCCACATCACAACTGAGCCCTGTCATAATCAAATGTGTGATGTTAGTTAAGCTGACTGAGTGCTCTATGTATGTCACAAAATATCACATGTACTCAAAAATACGTACTAATATTGTAACAGAGCAGTTGCTCCTCCTCCAATAGATATGGAAGCATAAAACATGTAACAGAGGGAATGGCCTAGGAAAAAGGGCAAAAATATTTTGTCTCTTTAAAACATCCTCCGCTCCTTTTTGGGAAGTAAAACCTGTATCCTTGTCTCAGGCCAGTGGTAGTGAGGAGCAGGGTAAGTCTTTTGTCCTTTGTGTTATAGGAGATAGCTCAGCCATCCCAGGCTGGTACCAGCCCCCCAGGTGGCTGAAGGTCACAGGCTTTGTCTCCCACAGAATTGGGATAATTAGAATCATTAACACAGTAGCCTAGATCTGAGGGCCCTCCCTTTAAAAAGCTCTGTATTTCTGCTTATGTTTCGGAAATTTGGGTTTTGAGATGAAAGGGTCTTTCATTTTTCCTCCTTTGCTGGCAAAGTAATAAACTTCTCTTTCTTTCTCCTCGAACCATTTTTTCTTATTCTTTTGATGTGGCCTTGAGGACAAGTGCTGAGCTTTCATTAAAAATTTTATGTATCAATAAAAAAAGATACGAAAAGCGCCATCTAAGTTATAAAATTTGGTTTCCAAATCAGGTATATAATGTGCAATTCAACATTGTTGTACTTCCACAGAGGAGGAATCTATCCCCTTATTCAAAATTTGGTTCAACTGTGGAGACTGATGACATACATCACACATACAGAAATAGAGTATGAAAAAGTTTATTACTCACAAAATGGGGTTTTCTGGGGAGAGCATGGCAGTCTTTCAAGGAGGCCCAAAATGGAACAACTGATTTGGGGTTTTGTGGTAGAAAGGAGGTGAAGCTAGATTGAGGGTTCCCACCTAGGCAGGCATTGTAAGGTTTGAACTTCTCACTGGCATCAAGGGAGGGGGCATATGGGCTCTCTTATCAGCTTGCCCAGATATGGGGCAGTGGGGAAAGAGAAAGCGATGGTATTTGAAAGATGTCAGCAGTCAAACATCGAAATGGAGTCAGACTCTTTACAACATACCTGCAGACCAGAGACTTCTCTTCATCAGTACCAAACCCAGCTGCCTTCTAAGTTGGTCTTTCCAAAGTGGTTCAAATTCACTAATAAAAGGTTACTGAACCATCAGAAGCTTTAGCTACCTTGCAATTATTAATATTTATTTCACTTGATACTTTTTATTCAAAAAATGGCAGTGCATATAATTCATTAAGGTATATGTTTACATGTCCTGCACTTGTATTTATGTGTTACACTTGAAGGTTGAAGAATATAAAATGCTTATACAAGTGCTTAAAAATGGGTTAGTTAATTCAGCCCAATATTAGCATTTTTTTTTACAGTAGTCAGCATTGCAAAAATGTCTACCTGATAAGACATGTTCAAATGTTTTTCAAAATTTCTTTTTAATTTAAAAATATGTCTAAGGTTATCAAAAATATTCCTGGCCTAGACACAGAAATCAGGGTGCTATGTATGCTGAGATTCTCCTTACATGTGACATTCTCAGAAGCACATGTTCTTTAGAAAAAGATAATCATAAACATCTGTCCTTGCAAAGATATTTTTTCAAATAATACATGAAGAGAGTAGTCCATGGATTTCTATGGATATAGAAATATGAATTTTTATACATGCTATTGGAATCACTGGTTTAATAAAAGCTTAGTGAAGTGTGGAAAATATGTAAAATATGTTGATTTACTATCTCTCAGAGCATTTCTAAGGAAGCATTCATAATCTTGACTGCCTTTAAAAACAAAATGAAATCCTTCTATAGGTCTATAGTTTGATGTATTCCCAAGTTAATCTTATTTTTTTAGGCACACCACGGCTCTGAGCCTAACTCAGTTATTAAGAGACTCATTGAAGGAAACTGCGGGCATTCTGTTATTTATGTTGCAAGTTCTAAAGTTTCTTTGGATGGAGATTTTAAAATTTGACTGTTATGATGGGTTGAGAACAATTCCACTTAAAGACAGAGAAATGGGCCAGAGGCTTGCAAAGTCTGAGTACAATGCACACAGCATAGAGTTTATCAGAGCCCTCAGGGTCAGGTTCAGGAACATTCATGTCATCAGGTCATGCATCTTTCTTCTAGATTTACATAATCTAGAATGTACACTTGTTTTTCCTCACAGAAAACCTGAAATTGAGTTCTCATAACAGTCTTGTCATCTGTATTGCCTAATGTATTCATATAATTGACAGAATGTCCTGTGAGCTTTATCTAAACACAAAAAGTCAGTATTAAAAATTATATACACTATCTTTTTAAAAAGTACCCAGTGCCTAGTTTTCCTCTCCTAGAATCTTTTAAATCACTGGACGACATTCACTATCTCAGGATAATTGAGTGTCCTAAATGGAACTTGAATTACCTTGAAGGTTACTATTTATTACAGGATTTCTCATCATTTTATGCTCATAAAGGGTTGAAGGTGACATAATAAAGGATATATATGCAAGAAAATTGTTAATATAGAAAAAAATTCTATATGAAAAATATATCAAAAACCTAAATCAGTATAGTTATTGCAACTGGCATTAAATGTGGTTTTAAATTATCTGGCAGTACCAAGAAAAAGTAAAATATAAATGCTATTTTGTTTTAATTGGTGGATAAGAAAATTTGTTTCAGCAATCAAGACAGAAGATAATTTATTTGGAAATGAACTTTATAAGGAAATTATTATACTAGTTTTATAAAGAGAACTACTAAACAATAAAAACATTTGTGGGGAACATTTTGTCATGAAGCTATTTGTTATTTTGACCCTTGAAAATATTACACTAAAAGCAGCATGAAAACATTCTTTCATACGGCATTCCTGTGTGGAATATGAAGAAAGAAGGGATGGGGTATTGGTCAAAGTTACTGACAAATTATCTCATCAGTGATCTGCAGTGATATGGAACTATAGATAATACCGCCCAAACTACAGGTACAGCCTACTAGAACAGAATCTTCTTCATATGCTAAAAATGCAGTTTGCTGAGCCTGAACCCAGACACATTAATTCAATATCTTTGATGGTGGAGCCCCCAAATTGGTATTTTTGAGTCACTTTTTTGGATTAAATTATAATTTACATACAGTAACGTTAACCTTTTTTTGTTTTATTAGTAGAAAGTTCTATGGGTATTGACAGACACCCAAATTTACATGTGAAGCAAGCACTAAAAGCAAGCATTAACATTGATTACCAGAGACTATATCAGTGCTTCTCAGAATCTATGGTGCATCAGAATTATATGGGGGGCTTGTTACAACACATTCTGCTGGTCTCCACCCCACAAAGTTTCTGATTCAGTAGGTCTAGGGAGGGGCCTGATAATTTGCATTTCTGAAAAATGCCAGGAGATGCAATGTTGATGCTGCTGGGACCACTGAGACCAGCTGGGACCGCTGCTGCCACACTGAGACCACTGGACCAGAGCGATGGTGCATCCCACGCACCTGGGGAACGTCACAACCAGACATGCATACCTAGGATCCATCCCTTAAGAGATACTGACTTAATTGGTCCATAGTAAAACCTGGGCACACAGTTTTTGAAGAACTGTATGGGTGGTTTTAATATGCAGCCAAAGTTGAAAGCCATGGCCATAAGGGAAAGAATGGATATGATTCCTCCTCATCATTTTCTACAGAGCATGCATTTCCTGGACACTCCATAGGAATCAAGTAGTCAGGAGTACTGATACTTCCTTTAAAAGACATGGCATTAGATGTTTTCATTTTGTTACAGTGAATTATGACTAAATATATATTACTGCTTTTAATATATTAAGGAAGAAATTGGCGGACAATAGTGTTAATTAAAACTCTAAAGACTATGGAATTAGTAAGTGGTAAAGGCTGGAATCAAAACCATTTTTCTCTGATTCTATAGCTTTTAGTTTGTGATTCATAGTTTTAATATCATATTGTCCCCTGGGCAAAAATTATATTTCATTTTAAAAATTGAGGATTTGACTTGTCTAATTCCCCACACTCTAGTTTTATAAGGTCGTGGATAACTGAAGTACCTATGAGGAAAACTTGGGACCGATTCAAGAACTTGATAAAATGCTATTGTTTTTTTATCCCACAGTTATTCGTCATTAAGTATGGGAGAAATTATTTGAGCTTGGAAAAACTGAAAAAGTAGATGCTATAATTTGACCATCTGGGCAATAGTATTGGTCCAGTGGGATATCCGATCTTGAATAATATTGCATTCAGATGAACAGGCCAAGGGATAATGAATCTCTAATAGCTGAGAGCAAAGTCAAAGTTTTTCTCTGGAGGTAGCTTCTGCATTGGAAGTACATGCTCTTAGGATATATTCTTTTCCAAAATTATTTTGTTGGTGACAAGTTAAAAACACATAAAATCACTTCCTCTCTCCCTCTCCCCAAACAAAATAAGTTTTATTTATTGTTCACTCCGAATATTCTTCAAAATCATACAGCTGCATTAACATTGGTTCTGTCTTAACTACTTGTTTATTTTAATTATACAAAGCAGAGTAGATTTAAGATGAAAAATTAAGGTAACCTAAGAGGATATTCAGAATTGCATTGTAAAAGGGAAGATTGGAACTGGAGAGAGAAATCACACGCATACACACATACACACACACACTAAATCACACAGAAATAATGAAAGAAATAAAACTGCCTTTGATAGATTGCTTATATTAATGTCTCCAATTCTTCCTTCCTACCTACATTGAAGCCTATTGCATTTAACTCTAATTTTTACCTTGACTTTTGGCTCTGCCATACAATATGTTTTGGCCAATGAGATGTCAGTATATGTAATGAAAGCAGAGACTTGAAAAGCACATGTACAATTGACTTGATCTTGCCTTCTGCAATCACCATCCATCACCATGAGAAAAACCTGTCTGGGTGACACTACTAATCGATGAGTCACATGTAGCAGATCTAGGTCTTCCTTGCCATCCTAGTTAAGATCATTCTAGATCAATCAATAAGCATTGACTCTGGCATATGAGTAAGACTAGCCAAGATCAACAGAGCGGCCTAGCTGACCTATAGCTGACCATAGATGCATGGGAAAGCCCAGCCCAAATCCAATGAAGCTCTCAATTTTCCGAGCTAAAGCACACTTACTGTTTATATGCCTGAGGTTTGGTAGTTATAGCTTTGCAACATTATATTAGAATAATACATGACTGATAAATAGCTTGAGCTCTAAGTGGAAGATAGTTTAAGGGGAGATAAACCAGAGCTGGAGAAAGATTTTGAAACCATTTGTCATTAGTGACAAAAGAAAGTGGTTTCCAAGAAGTTTTAATGTGTATTGGAATGGAACACCCTTTACCATTATTTAAGAGAATTTAAGCAAATTTAAGATTTTTGCTAGTTCATTTTAGTTGTGAAAAGATTTGAATTTCATGGATATAATTTATGTTGAGCATAACTTCAATGCTAAAAGAAGCAGACACAAATTTAATGAGTTGCATTTAAAACAAACTTATGGAAAAACGAAAATATTCAGAAAATGGAAGCCTGGGCTGACCATAGTCAATATGTTTTTTGCATACATAAAAACTAGGCATATACACTATCTTTTTGGCTTCAAAAATTGATGTATGTCTTGGCTGGGCACAGTGGTTCATGCCTGTAATCCTAGCACTCTGGGAGGCTAAGGCAGGAGGATTGCTTGAACTCAGAAGTTCCAGACCAACCTGAGCAAAACCAAGACCCCGTCTCTACTAAAAACAGAAAAAATTAGCCAGGCCTGGTAGGCACTCTGGTAGCCCCAGCTACTCAGGAGGCTGGGGTCGGGGGATCACTTGAACCTAGGAGTTTGAGGTTGCTATGAGCTATGCTGATGTCATGACACTCTAGTCTGGGCAACAGAACAAGATTCTGTCTTAAAAAAAAAATTGATACAGATTACTTCAGAAAGACAGCAGGTTAATATGAAATATAGTTCAGGAAAATCTATGCTCAATGGATTTAATTAATAGAATTCTAACACATAGAATGTAAGTTATTAAATTGATCTTAAATAAGAATAAATCTGCCCGGTTCCCACGTCCTTGAGCCAAAACAATTTTTATAAAGCAGTTGGGAATGAGTTGCTGTCAAGAAAACAAGCGTTTAACAGTTAGTGTTATCCAACTATCTGGATGAGCTCTCATTTGAATTAAGATTTTTTTTTTTACTAAGTATTTGAATAAAACTATGCCAAATGATCCCAATGATTTTGAGCAAATGGAAACAATTTTCTAGGATAAAATTTTTCTGAATATTTTCATTAAAAAGTAATAAAGGAGAAAGCAATGGTTACCCTTTCTATCTATCAAGGTGAGAGTTTTTAAACAAGATTAAATCTTTTCTGAAAGATAACATGGGCAGGATGGCCAAATACTGATTCATGGGAAAATTATTTTATATATTATTTCTTGGAGATAGTTAGGTAACTATTGAAATTTAATACATGATTAAATAAATATGGTATATCCATATTACAGAGCATGTTTTAGAATTAAAAATCATGGCTTAAAGTAAATGTATTTAACAAGTAGGAGAAATTCTAAACAATATAAAATTAGGACAAAAAGCAAAATTAAAAACCACCTACAATATGAATCATATGGTATAAATACATGTAAATTTTACAACAATGGCTTTTTATAAATTAAATTTAGTTTTAAGGTCTCCCTTCCCATAAGAGTTATATACATGCCGCATCATTTGATTCCCATGCTTCCTTACCTCTTCCTTGTGTCATACTCAAATACTAAACAGCCTAAAATTCGTAGAAAAATAAGAAGGAAGAACTTCTTGAAATCAGAATATACTGACCATTATTAGTTTCTTTTGCTAAACAATGACACTGTCAATTGCTATTTCTGACAATGCTGCATGGGCAGGCTATGTAGATGGTCTTCACTCACATAACTGCAGGTTAATATTGGCAACTCTTATCATGTCCATCAAGACCATAATTTTAGTAGCGAATTTGTATAGACATTTTCAGAACCATCTTCTTCCAATGCATTGTCAGCTCTGTGTGCCAGGGTCACCTAGTTACAAAATTGCAGAGAACATTTTTCATTCTATATTCTATGTAAATGAAAATGCAATGATTTTCCATTCCCTGCAATGATGCAATAGCAGCTCTATCTACGATAATGTGTTTTAACAGGACAGTCTTTACTCTTCTAAGAAAGCAGAAAACTGAGACCGTCTCTCAATTTTAAAGAAGTTATCCTCCTATAACCCAGTCCCATTTTCCCCTTAAAACTGGATAGCACATTGCAATTGTGAATTGCGCTGCTATAAACATACTGTTCTATTGTAGGGAAGTATCATTTTTTAACAATTCCTTAGTGATATACTTAAAGTTGTCTTTCTTATTTTTCTATAAATATAATAACAGTGGAATGCGTAACACTTTATATATTGATATTTATATTTTAAAGGCTAAGAATAATCAATAAACATTTTTGTGAAGAATAACACAAATAAGAATATAAAAAATTGACCTCCATTGTTTTCCTCCTATAATGTTGCTTTTTGTTTATTTTTGTGCTAGTGAGATCTTAGTGAGATCCATTAAAAACAGATGAACATTACAAGACTTATAATTTCCAGTTTCACATGTAAAGAGCTTGGAAGTCATCACTCTATCCTAACAGCAAGTAAAAATCTGAACAAACTGAAAAGTTAGCAAGTCTCCTAGGATCTGTAAGAGAAGTGAGAACATAAGGCAAATCTGAACACTCAAAATTAGAGCGAGAGTTAGGTGATTACAGGAAGTCACAACAGACTGAAGCAGAGACTCACTACCAGAAACTATAGCTGGAGCCAGTCCTAGGGTAGGAAAACCTGATCTGTAATTGATACATTGTCGGAGGCTCAATGTAGAAACTCTAGTGGTTCCAGTTATGGTGGTGGGCACACTTTTTTTAAAAAATTTATTTATTTATTTTTTCCCAAATTCTGTGGGTACAAATATTGTTAGGGTTACATATCTTGCCCCTGCCCCCCTCCCCACCCCACTCTGCCAGAGCTTCAAGTGTGTCCAATCTTCAAGTGGTGAGCCCTGCACCCACCATGAAAGTGCCTACCCTTCCCCTTCTCCCCCCTTCCACCTGTTCACCTCCCATTTTTTGAGCTTTACTTCCAGGAGTTATTCCAGGTTCACACAGTAAATATCAGGGGGAAAATCCCCTCATCCTTCCAACAGGGAGAGTGGAAAAGGACCTATTTTGGAATACTCTAGAGCACCCATTTTTTCCTAATATGGCTTGCCCTCAGGAAAAAAGAGTTAATAAGTGCCTAAACAGCTGGGATATTATCAGAGCCTAATTGACCTGAGAGAAGGAAAATATCCAATTCCAGTCAACTCTAGCTTTCCATGTGAGAGAAAGAAAATATCCACCTCCAGTTCAATCTAGCCATCCTCTCCCATCTGTAGGGAAGAAGAAATCCAGAGAAACACTTGTGAAGTTCACAGGACAGAGCTAAAAGACTGAATTCTAATCACAGAGCTATAAACCACTTCAATTATCCTCCATACTTCACCATCAGATTATGAAAGACCTGTTTGCAGTATTTCCTTTTATGCAGTACATTATGTATAGCTACCAAGAAAAAATTACAAATCATGCCAAAAGGAAAAAACACAATTTGAAGAGCCAGAGAAAGTGTCAGAACCAAATATCTCAGGGATATTGGAATTGTCAGACTGAGAATTTAAAACAACTATAATCAATATGCTATAAACTCTAATGGATAAAGTGGGAAGTATGCAAGAACAGATCGACAATGTAAGCAGAGAGATGAAAATACCAAGAAAGAGCCATACAGAAATGCCAGAGCCCAAAAACACTGTAACAGAAATGAAGAATGCCTTTAATGAGCTTATTAGTATACTGGACATGCTTGAGGAAAGTCTCTAAATTTGAGGATACAGTAATAGAAACTTTGAAAACTGAAAAGCAAAGAAAATAAAGACTGAAAAACACAACAAAATATCTAAGCATTATCATACAACTACAAAAGGTACAACATATGTGTAAAGGTAGTACAAAACAAGAAGAGACAAAGGGACAGAAAAAAATATTTGAGACAATAGTAACTGAGATATATGGTATTTCTCCATACCTTCCTTCAATTTTGCTATAGATCTAAAACATCTCAAAAAAAAGTCTTTTAAAAAGAACATAAGGCCGGGCACGGTGGCTCATGCCTGTAATCCTGGCACTCTGGGAGGCTGAGACGGGTGGATTGCTTGAGGTCAGGAGTTTGAAACCAATCTGAGCGAGACCCCATCTCTATCAAAAATAGAAAGAAATTAATTGACCAACTAAAAACATATATACAAAAAATTAGCCAGGCATGGTGGCGCATGCCTGTAGTTCCAGCTACTCAGGAGGCTAAGGGAGTAGGATTGCTTGAGCCCAGAAGTTTGAGGTTGCTGTGAGCTAGGCTGACACCACAGCACTCAGTCTAGCCTGGAGAACAAAGTGAGACTCTGTCTCAAAAAAGAAAAGAAAAGAAAAAAATTTAAAAAAGAACATTATAGAGTGTTCCTATCTCTCTACATCCATGCCAGCATTTATTGTTTGGGGACTTTTTGATAAAGGCCATTCTCACTGGAGTTAAGTGATATCTCATTTGTGGTTTTGATTTGCATTTCCCTGATGATTAGAGATGTTCAACATTTTTTCATATGTTTGTTGGCCATTATTCTGTCTTCTTTTGAAAAGTTTCTGTTCATGTCCTTTACCCATTTTTTGATAGGGTTGTTTGATTTTTTCTTGCTGATTTTCCTGAGTTCTAAATAGATTCTAGTTATCAGCCCTTTATTGGATGTGTAGCTTGCGAAAATTTTCTCCCATTCTGTGGGTTGTCTATTTGCTCTCTTGACAGTTTCTTTGGCTGTGCAGAAGCTTTTTAATTTGATCAGGTCCCATTTGTTTATTTTTGTTGCTGTTGTGATTGCCTTTGGGGTCTTCTTCATAAATTCTTTGACTAGGTCAATGTCTAGATGAGTATTTCCAACATTTTCCTCTAGAATTCTAATAGTTTCACACCTAAGGTTCAAGTTACCCAGCGTGAGTTGATTTTGGTGAGAGGTGAAAGGTGTGGATCTTGTTTCAGTCTTCTACATGTGGCTATCCAGTTTTCCCAGCACCATTTGTTGAATAAGGATTCTTTTCCTTAGTGTATGTTTTTGCATGCTTTATTGAAGATTAGTTGGCTATATGAGGATGGTTTTATATCTGGGTTCTCTGTTCTGTTCCACTGGTCAATGTCCCTGTTCTTGTGCCAGTAAAAAGCTGTTTTAATGACTATAGCCTTGTAGTATAGTTTGAAGTCTGGTAAATTGATACCTCCTATTTTGTTTTTATTGCCTAGGACTGCAAGCTAGTTCAACCTCTGTGGAAAGCAATATGGAGATACTTCAAAGCGATACAAGTAGATCTACCGTTTGATACAGCAATTCCACTACTGGGCATCTACCCAAAAGATCAAAAGTCACTTTATGAAAAAGACACCTGCACTCGAATGTTTATAGCAGCACAATTCACAATTGCAAAGATGTGGAAACAACCCAAGTACTCATCAATTCATGAGTAGATTAATAAAATGTGGTATATGTATACCATGGAGTACTACTCAGCTTTAAGAAACAATGGTGATATAGCACCTCTTGTATTTTCCTGGATAGAGTGGAACCCATTCTACTAAGTGAAGTATCTCAAGAATGGAAAAACAAGCACCACATATACTCACCAGCAAATTGGTATTAACAGATCAACACCTAAGTGGACATATAGGAGTAACATTTATCGGGTGTCAGGAGGGTGGGAGGTAGGAGAAGAGGATGGGTATATACAACCACAACGAGTAAGATGTGCAACGTTTGGGGGATGAACACGCTTGAAGCTCTTACTCGATGGGGGAGGGGGGTATGGGCAATATATGTAACCTTAACACTTGTACCCCATAATACGCTAAAATAAAAAAATAAATAAAATAAAACAGACTAGAAAGAAAAAAAAAGAACATTATAGAAATTCTCTATAAGAAAAATGTTGGTTTAAAAAATATCACATACAACTTCAGATGTTGATACACTGATCAAAATACTGTTTTAACCTTGCTGAAAACATGAAGCTATATGCACTGAATATATGCAAAAGCCCCTGCCATTAAATTAAGCACTAGTTGGTAGACTTCTTCCTTCAAAACAAAAGACAGACTTCTTCAATCAATGTCCAGTGGCAGTCACTTGAGCTCTTTCAAAAGGTAGAATCAATGGGAATAATTGTTTTGGTCAGGAGAGAAGGCAAATATATGGGGAAATAGTCTCTGGGGAATGGTTAGGGAAAATAAAACCTAAAAATCTTGAGTTATTTCCATCCCTCAGACTTTATAAAGAATACAGACATCCTTCTCCTATCCCTTTGATTCTCAACTTCCCAACAGCAGGTGCCATGGCAGTATCTCAGTTGTACCTTTAAATTTCACAATAAGTCATTTTTCTAGAAGTAAAAATATTTCCTGGAATACTAAAAATTTATGCTATTTTTTTCATTTTTCATATATATATTTCATGGTCATGTATTTTGGGAGAGATTTAATCATTTAAAATAGCAACATATTCCCACATGTGACTAAGCCAGTTGTGGCCATATTGTCTGATTTTTTCATACCAAACCACAGAAATTTTAATTAAAAAAAACAAAAATGTATTTATTATATCAGTCAAATTCCTCTCAGTTTAGAGCCAGAGTTTCTCTGAGATTATTTTCCTTAGGATCAAAATGAATAAAGTTAAAACAATTTTATCAAGCCAAAGTCTATTTGTTTTACAGTTCCATATCTTTTAGCCAAAGTCTATCTCTTTTACTGTTCCATCCATTAATGTTCAGTTTGTCCCCAAACTACTTAATATACTAAGTATTTCTCTAATTATTTTATTTTATAAAAACATTTTTGAATTACAGTCTTTATTTTTAAAAATTCTTCTCAGATCTTATCAGACCATTTCTAAGAATAAATTACAGACTGATACAAACCTAGATTTATGCAAAAGATCAAGCAAAGAAAATAACTAAAATTCAGTTATAAAAATTCACATAAAATAACATTTTAAAAGAAAAAATAAGACATTTCGATTCACAAAGTGCAATGTAGTTTAACAGCATAACTTTGCCCTATATAAAAAAGATGTCTAAAGTGTGAATCCTTAGAACCTGTGAATATATTAGGTTACACAAAAAGGGAGAAATAAATTTACATGTGCTATTAAGGTTGTTAGTGTCAGGGAAATATTTCTTTATTACTTGTACTATAACTCTTCAGGATCTTTCCTATAGTATTTTGATCATATTTTCCCATTCCTCTACACCAGAGGTTTAAACATAAACAATGTAGTTTATTCCTCAATATGTAGAATATTGTATTTTGAACTAACTGAAACCCATAGTTTACTTTCACTTACTCTGAGTTTAACATTTATTAAGATATTTGTAAGTATTTATTGTTTTAAATTAAAAAAGAGATTGTGAGTTAAAGAAAATACAATATACATTTCTGATTCATATATTCTTAGTGGTTTTAAATAGTTACCTTTTGTTTAGAAATATCCTAGAATTCCTAGAACCTTTTGTTGGCAAAAGTGTGTGTGTAAGTCCTCATTTATTGCTACCAGGAATATAAACCTGTTTAACTGCTCTGCAGAACAATCTTTTGGAACTTAGTCAAATTAAATATGTACATAGCATTTAACTCAGAAATTCTGCTCCTAGGTACAGACTCAAACAAATTCTCAAATAGGCTCTTAAGGAGACAAGTGGCAGGATGTGCACTGAAGCATCATATTTGCTATCAGAAATTTGAAGGCAATCAATCTTCTGTTTGTCACTAGATGGCTATATAAGGACAAGGTCTTGGTTATACCAGTTAGAATTATGAAGCATTTGAAATCTATGGACTAAATTTAATCATATATATTATAAAAATCATAAATATATGGATTGAGAATTTTTAAAATGTAGTGCTGAATGGTAAGAAAAATAGAACAAAATATATAGCATGATATAGTTTCAATAAATTAAAAATATATACATACAAAATAAACATACCACATTTACAAGAATACAAGTAAAAGATCTTCTATTTTAAATTTATTAAAGTGGCTGACTCTAAGTGGAAAAATTTTGTATGTATAGTCTATTTAATACATACATATATTTGTGTATTTACATAAACGCATGCATATAATTTTTTTCAACATCAGAAGGAAAAATGAAGCTAAAGGAGAAAAGCTCTATACTTGAAAACCTAATGGAATTAATAACACAATAAGCTTAATGTAGCAATTGTTAATAATTATTAGTAATAATTAAACCAAAAAAAGGATCCAGTATAATTTAGTAGTCTTTAAGAATTATTCTATCTCAGCTTGGTTTCATACAGCTTCTAATACAAATTCCTCAAAATTTTAAGCCAGTATTTAGGGAATGGTGAGAGGTTAAATCTTCACAAAGTTCCCTAATACACACAGGTCTGAAGATCACCATATTTAAGGATATGTAAAGTAGCTAGAAAGAAATTTTTTTTTTTTTTTTGAGACAGAGTCTCGCTTTGTTGCCCAGGCTAGAGTGAGTGCCGTGGCGTCAGCCTAGCTCACAGCAACCTCAAACTCCTGGGCTCAAGCGATCCTTCTGCCTCAGCCTCCCGAGTAGCTGGGACTACAGGCATGAGCCAGCATGCCCGGCTAATTTTTTTAATATATATATCAGTTGGCCAATTAATTTCTTTCTATTTTTAGTAGAGACGGGGGTCTCGCTCTTGCTCAGGCTGGTTTTGAACTCCTGACCTTGAGCAATCCGCCCGCCTCGGCCTCCCAAGAGCTAGGATTACAGGCGTGAGCCACCGCGCCCGGCCTTAGAAAGAAATTTTTTACCAGACTTTCTTTTCCATTTTTCAGAGAAATACAAAAAGATAAAAAGAAAGATTTCTGGGCAGCTATGGAGAATTATCACATTATCAGTGCCAATTATATATATCAATAAACATAGATGGTAAAACATAACCAAAGAATAAGACTGTCTAACTGAGGGAAAGAAATTAACAATAAGTTCTCCATAAACCAATAAAAATGAATAAAATATGCTAATATTACCTAATTGCTCCCTCGACTGGTTAGGAGCATATGGAAAGAGATGCCAGAAAGAAGCCAATGAATTTTGTTTCTCTCAACAGTGAAGACATTCTCTTTGAATCAGCAAAATAATCTGAAGCCCAAGCTGCCTTCTGTTGTAATAGAATATAATTACGTTTAGATGGATTAGCCATACTTCAGAATTTTTTGTAATAATGCAGAAAGGAGGGTAAATTCTGTGACTACTAACCCTAATAGACCTAAGACCAGAGATCTAAGACCTAAGATATCACCCAGTTCCGTTCTTAGGTGCTGTCACAGGTAACTACTTAATGCCCCACCCCTAAAATATCCAAGTGTGAATCAGAAGAGCCTGTGTATATATTATGTTACATGAAAAGGGGGAAATATAGTTACATATGGGATTAAGGTTGCTAATCAGCACACTTTCTGATAGGGAGATGATCCTGGATTTTCAGGGTGGGCCCTATGTAATCCAAAGGGTCCTTAAAAGTGGAAGAGAGAAGATAAAGAATAGAATCAGAGAAAAACACATGACTATGAAAGCAGAACCAGAGAGGTTCTGTGCTACTTGCTTTGAAGATAGAAGAAGGAGGCCATGAGTCAAGAAATGCAGGCAGCTTGTAGAAGCTAGCAAGGCGAGTTAAGTGGATTCTCCTCTAAATACCCCTGTGAAGGCAACACAGCCCTGACAACACATTGATTTTAACTCAATGAGATCCATGAAGGACACTGAAACTCAGAATGGTACGATAATGAATATTGGTTGGTTTATGCCACTTAATTTGTGGTAATTCATTAAGACAGCAATAAGAAACTAATACAGGATCCTTTTCACTCAGCATATACAAACATAGGTGGTAATTATGATAGATGGGAAGCTGGCTGATGGTAGGTTCTGGTGACTACTATTAAATTTTTATCTACTTCCCCTTTTAGTGGCTATATTAACATGGATAGGCTATGAATCCACTCTAAGTCTTGATTTTTCTCATTTGTACAATGCAGGAATCATGTAACTATGAAACTTTTATGGAGATTTAAAAATTCTGCACATAGAAAGTATTCATAGCGCAGGGCCTAGCACATAGTATTATCTATCATTATATAACACCAGCCTCCAAACTGAAACTTGATTCAACAGCAAACAGGTATATAAAAAGATGAGAATGAGTCAAGAAAATGTCATCCACACTACATCACAAGAGATAATGTCTTAATCGATTTGCCTTAATCGATAGTTATAAACAAAGTAAAATGCAATGACAAGAAATCTATGCAATAATAATTCAGGAACAAACAGAAGATAAAATGAAAAAATGTATCATGCAAAAAACAAACTAAAGATTGATTATCAGAATTTCCACTTTTGAAATAATGGAGTGAGGTCCTATTAAACTAGGTTCCCCACAATATAATAGCTACAAACGCTGGAAAAAAAACCACAAATGACAACTACCTGACAGGCTCTGGAGACTGATAAATACCAAGCAGTTTTGATGGTGAGTTGAAATGAAGCAAATGATTAGCATGGAGTAACTTTTCTGGTTTTTACTATATGTCAATTATTTCCTTTGTGAATGTAGATTTACTCTGATTGCTGCTATAGTCCTTGAAACTCTAATAGAGCAACATGCCTTCATTCTGCCTGGAAGAACCAACTCAGGGGGATCTAGAACAAACAGCACTATTGCAAAATAAGAGAAAATCTCAAAAAGAAAGGATCCAGAAAAGGAGACTAAGTTTGGGCCTAAATTCAGCCCAAACTCAGTCCCTGGCTTATCCCTGAATTATGTTTTTTGAAATTAAAAAAACAGCTTAGCTCCTCAGAATTGAGCCCTTGCTCACTATAGGATTAATGGTCTCAGTTTTAGTCCAACCAAGGTAATTGCTTACTAAAGCAAAAAAATTCAAAACTGGTTGAAATAATATAGCAGGACCCAGAGTCTATATAACATAATATTCAAAGTCCCCATGATAAAATTCAAAATTTCTAAACACATGAATAGCCAAGAAAATATAATATCAAAAGAAAAGACAATCAACAGATGCCAAACTCAAAATGACCCAGAATCTTAAATTATTAGAGTAAACTTTAAAGTGGTAAAGAAAAGGAAAGAATATTCATAATGAAATAAAACATAGAAAATTTCAGCATATAAAGAGAAAATAAAAATAAAAAGTAAAACAAGAATAAAAAGAAAAATTTAGAACTTGAACCCAAGTGTCCATCAATTCATGAGTAGATTAATCAAATGTGGTATATGTAGACCATGGAGTACTCCTCAGCCATAAAAAATAAATTAATACTTTTGCAACAATCTATATGAAATTAGAGATCATCCTCTTAAGTGAAGTATAGCAAGAATGGAAAAACAAACACCACATGTACTCACTATTAAATGAAACTAACCAATCAGCAGTCATGTGCACAAATAGAAGTAAAACACAATAGAATTCATACAGGTGGGCAGGGGGGAAAAGGATGGATGAAATCATACCCAATGAGTATAATGTACAATATATGAGTGATGGGCCCACCTATAACTTTGACTCAAGCAGTACAAAAGCAATCCATGTAACTAAAATATTTGTACCCCCATGATATTCTGAATTTTTTTTAAAGATCAAAGAAAAAAAAAGAACTTGAAATATAATATCTGAAATAAATATAGTACTGAATTAACACCCACTAGAAATATTAGGAAACTCAGCAAATTTGAAGACAAACCATTAGAAATGATCATTTCATAAAGATAATACACAATACTTTTTATGAAAGGAAAAGTTTCAAAAACATATGGCATAATTTCAAAAGGCCTAAGATACAATTAGAGTGCTACATGGAAAGGAAGAAAGAAATAGAGCAGAAAAATATATATGAAGAAATAATGACCAAACTTTCTCAAATTTGATGAAGGACAAAATTTTATAGATTAAAAAGGTCATTGAACACCAAGGGAATAAATAAAATGAAACTGTTCCTGGACACATTGTAGTCAAACAACTTATAATTAAATATGAAGAGAAAATCTTTAAAGGATCCAGATAAAACATAAGACACTACCAACTAGAGAATAAAAATTCAAAGAACTGCAGACTTTTCTTCAGAAACTATGCATGTCGGAAGACAGTGATGATCTTTGAATTGCTAGGGGACAAACACAATAAAATGAACTTGTAAATTCAGAATTCTATATTCATTAAGAATTAAGGTGAAAGAAAATCATTTTAAGATAGAAAAAATAAGGCAATTTGTTGCAGCCATGGCTACAGTACAAAACATGCTAAAAGAAATTATTTCGGATAAAGACAGGTCTCACAATTTTGGAGGCTGGAAATCTAAAATGAAGGTGCTGGCAAGTTTGGTGTTCAGGTGTGGGCCTTGTCTCTGCTTTCAAGATGGCTCCTTGAACATTGTTTATGGTGATAGGCAGAAGAACAAAAAGGGTCTCCAGCTCTTTTGTAAGGCACTAATCTCATCCATGAGGGAAGAACGAGCCTCATGGCTTAGTCAACTCCTAAAGGACCCACCTCCTAATGTTGTCTTAAATTTCAAAACAAATTTTGAGGGGACACAAACATTCAAACCATAGCAACAACCAAAAGAACAAATAATCATAGACCTTAATCTATGATATAACCCATTACATTAAATATTAAGTCAGAATACTACAATTAACAGCCAGAGACAGTTAGAATAAATAAAACAAGCAATATCTAACTATATTTCACCTATAAAGTAAGTACTTTAAACATAAAGACACAATAGATTACAGTAAAAGGATAAAAAAAATGTGCCATTCAAACCATAAGCATAACAATACCAAAATGCTATTTAAGTATCAGATAAAAGAGACTTCAATAAAAGAGTATTACCAAAAATGATTAGAGTCATTTTACAATGTTAAAGGGAAAATGTTATGAATAAAACAAAACATCATGAATAATTATGTACCTAATTACAGAGCATTGAAATTGATGGAAAAATATTTGAGAGAATTAAAGAGAAGGCTGATTATTCCACAATCATAGTAGTAGATATTAATACTCTTCACTGAGCAATTCATACAAATAGAACAAAAGCAATAATACATAGAAGATCTGAAAATCATTTTCAACTAGCTTTAACTAAGATATTCATTAAATATTATACCTAATAATTACAAAACACATACTTTTTCAAATGCATATGGCACATTTACCATGTTAGATTATACTCTATGTGATTTAGAAAAAGCAGTTTTAATAAATTTAAAAAGATTGAAATCTTTTTGTCTTTTGGTTATAGGCATTTATGGAGATAAACTTTCCTCTCAGAATTGCTTTAGATGTATCCCAGAGGAGTTGATAAATTGTCTCTCCATTGTCGTTTTCTTCATAGAATTTTTTTATTTCCATCTTGATTTCTTCATTTATGAAGTAATCATTTAGTAGGAGGTTGTTTAATTTCCACGTTTTTGTGTAGAAATGTGGGTTTCTATTAGGGTTGATTTCTAGTTTTATTCCACTGTGATCTGAGAAGGTACATGGTATGATTTCTATTTTTTTAAATTTCTTGAGATTTACTTTGTGTCCTAGGATATGGTCAATCTTAGAGAATGTCCCATGAGCTGATGAGAAGAACATATATTCAGTGGATTTTGGGTAGAATGTCCTATAGATGTCAGTCAGACCCAATTGTTCCAGGGTTCTGTTTAAGTTCATTATTTCTTTATTAATTTTCTGTTTGGAGGATCTGTCTTGTGCCGTCAGTGGGGTGTTGAAATCTCCGGTGATTATGGAGTTGCTATTAATCCATTTGCTTAGGTCCAGTAAGGTTTGCTTTATGAAACTGGGTGCACCCAGGTTGGGTGCATATATATTTAAAATTGTTATCTCTTCTTGTTGAAGTGTGACCTTCACCGTTATATAATGACCCTCTTTGTCTTTCACTACTTTTCTTGGTTTAAAAACTAAATCGTCTGAAATTAGAACTGCCACACCAGCCTTCTTTTGGCTTCCACTTGCCTGGAATACTGATCTCCACCCTTTTACTTTTAGTCTATATGCATCCTTGCAGGTTAGATGTGTTTCCTGAAGACAGCATATACTTGGCCTGTATTTTCTTATCCATTCAGCCAGCCTATGACTCTTGAGTGGAGAGTTTAGGCCATTCACATTTATTGAGAGAACTGATAGGTAAGGTAGATTACTGTTCTTTCTGTTGGGTTGGATGTTGTTGCTTTGATTTCTCTCTTGAGCCATTGTATTATCTGGCTTTTAATCTTTGGGTTTTGGTTGTTTTTATATATAGACATTCTAATGAAATGACTCAAAGAGCTGGAAAAAGAAGATCAGACCAACCCCAAACCCAGCAGAAGAAGTGAAATCAACAAGATCAAATCAGAACTAAACAAAATTCAAAACAGGGAAGCTATTCAGGAGATTAATAAAACAAAAAGTTGGTTCTTTGAAAAAAGAAACAAAATCGACACACCATTGGCTCAGCTAACGAAAAGCAGAAAAGAGAAATCTCTAATAAGCTCCATCAGGAAAAAAAAGGAGATATCACAACTGATCCCAAAGAGATACAAGATATAATTTATGAATACTACAAAAATCTTTATGCACACAAACTGAAAAATGTGGAGGAAATGGACAAATTTCTAGAAACACACAGCCTCCCTAGGCTCAACCAGGAAGAAATAGATTCCCTGAACAGACCAATCTCAACAGCTGAAATAGAAACAGCAATTAAAAATCTCCCTAAAAAGAAAAGTCCCAGTCCAGATGGCTTTACACCCAAATTTTACCACACTTACAAAGAAGAACTAGTACCTATCTTGCAGAAACTATTCCACAACATCGAGAAGAACGGACACCTCCCTGACACCTTTTATGAAGCAAATATTACTCTGATACCAAAACCAGGAAAGGATGCAACCAAAAAAGAAAACTACAGACCAATATCCCTAATGAATATAGATGCAAAAATTTTCAACAAAATCTTAGCTAACCGAATCCAGACACTTATCAAAAAAGTAATCCACCACGACCAAGTGGGCTTCATCCCAGGGATGCAGGGATGGTTCAACATACGTAAATCTATAAATGCAATTCACCACATAAACAGAAACAAAAACAAAGACCACATGATTCTTTCAATAGATGCAGAAAAAGCTTTTGACAAAATTCAACACCCTTTCATGATACGAACACTTAAGAAAATAGGCATAGAAGGGACATACCTAAAACTGATACAAGCCATATATGACAGACCCATAGCCAACATCATACTGAATGGGGAAAAATTGAAAGCATTCCCACTTAGAACTGGAACCAGACAAGGCTGCCCACTATCTCCTCTTCTGTTCAACATAGTGCTGGAAGTCTTGGCTACAGCAATCAGACAGGAAAATGGAATTAAAGGTATCCAAATAGGAGCAGAAGAGATCAAACTTTCACAGTTTGCTGATGATATGATATTATATCTAGAAAACCCCAAAGATTCAACCAAGAAACTCCTGGAACTGATCAATGAATTTAGTAAAGTCTCAGGATACAAAATCAATACACAGAAATCAGAGGCATTCATATACGCCAAGAACAATCTAATTGAGAACCAAATCAAAGACTCAATTCTTTTCACAATAGCAACAAACAAATTAAAGTACCTAGGAATATAATTAACCAAGGACGTAAAAGACCTCTACAGGGAGAACTATGAAACACTGAGGAAGGAAATAGCAGAGGATGTAAACAGATGGAAATCCATACAATGCTCGTGGATCGGCAGACTCAACATCATCAGAATGTCTATACTACCCAAACTGATCTACAGATTCAATGCAATACCTATTAAAATCCCATCAGCATTCTTCACAGATATAGAAACAATAATTTTACGCTTCGTATGGAACCAAAGAAGACCCCGAATATCAAAAGCAATTCTAGGCAACAAAAACAAAATGGGAGGCATTAATATGCCAGATATCAAACTATACTACAAAGTTGTAGTAATTAAATCAATATGGTATTGGCACAAAAATAGGAATATGGACCAGTGGAACAGATGTGAGAATCCTGATATAAAACCATCCTCATATAGCCATCTAATCTTTGACAAAGCAGACAAAAACATACGCTGGGGAAAAGAATCCCTTTTCAATAAATGGTGCTGGGAAAACTGGATAGCCACCTGTAGAAGGCTAAAACAGGACCCACACCTTTCACCTCTCACAAAAACCAACTCACACTGGATAACAGACTTAAACCTAAGGTATGAAACTATTAGAATTCTAGAGGAAGAAGTTGGAAACACTCTCCTAGACATCAGCCTAGGCAAAGAGTTTATGAAGAAGTCCCCAAAGGCAATCACAGCAGCAACAAAAATAAATAAATGGGACATGATCAAACTACAAAGCTTCTGCACAGCCAAAGAAATAGTCATGAAAGTAAACAGACAACCTACAGAATGGGAGAAAATTTTTGCATCCTATGCATCCGATAAGGGACTGATAACTAGAATATAGTTAGAACTCACGAAAATCAGGAAGAAAAAATCAAATAACCCCATTAAAAAGTGGGCAAAGGACTTGAACAGAAACTTTTCTAAAGAAGACAGAAGAATGGCCAACAAACATATGAAAAAATGCTCAACATCTCTAATCATCAGGGAAATGCAAATCAAAACCACAATGAGATATCACTTAACTCCAGTGAGAATGGCCTTTATCATAAAGTCTCCAAACAATAAATGCTGGCATGGATGCGGAGAGAGAGGAACACTCCTACACTTCTGGTGGGACTGCAAACTAGTTCAACCTCTGTGGAAAGCAATATGGAGATACCTTAAAGCGATACAAGTGAATCTACCATTTGATCCAGCAATCCCATTGCTGGGCATCTACCCAAAAGATCCAATGACACTCTACAAAAACGACACCTGCACTCGAATGTTTATAGCAGCACAATTCATAATTGCAAGGCTGTGGAAACAGCCCAAGTGCCCATCAATCCAAGAATGGATTAATAAAATGTGGTATATGTATACCAGGTTTACTATTTAGCTGTAAGAAACAATGGTGACATAGCACATCTTATATTTTCCTGGTTAGAGCTGGAACCCATACTGTTAAGTGAAGTTTCCCAATAATGGAAAAACAAGGACCACATATACTCACCAGCAAATTGGTATTAACTGAACAGCACCTAAGTGGTCACATAGGTACTACAGTAATAGGATATTGGGCAGGTGGGAGGGGGGAGGGGGGCGGGTATATACATACATAATGAGTGAGATGTGCACCATCTAGGGGATGGTCATGATGGAGACTCAGATTTTTGGGGGGAGGGGGGGAAATGGGCATTTATTGAAACCTTAAAATCTGTACCCCCATAATATGCCGAAATAAAGAAAAAAAAGAGAGAGAGAGAAAAAAAAAGCAGCAATGATGCAGCACTCATTTAAAAATAAATATGTATGAGTTGCTCACCGTATGTCTGGCCCTGTTCTCATCATGGAGAATGCAGTGGCAGAGGCAAACAATAAATAAATAAATAAATAAATAAATAAATAAATAAATAAATAAATAGGTTGAAATCATATAAAGTGTATTTAATATCCACAAATTAGAAATTAGAATTGAATGAGAAATTAATAACAATAAATATTTAGAACCAAGCATATTTGAAAATTTAAAAAAATACATATTTAAATAATACATGTGTAGATGGAAAGATGACAAAGAAAATTAGAAAATATTAAGTCAATGAAAATGACAGCACAACACATAAAAATTTATGGGAGGCTGCTAAAGCTGCACTGGGAGGAAAACTCATAGCTTTAAAAGTTTTTATCAGAAAAAAATGATCTCCAATCAATGATCATGAATCCTCTTCAAGAGATAGAAAAGGAAAAGAGCAAATACAAAGCAAATAGAAGTAAGAAAATAAAGTTAAGACTAAAAATAAATAAAATAGAACACAGATGGATAGTAGAGAATATAATCAAACCAAAAGCTCGTCTTTGAAAGGATGAATTAAATTGATAAAGCTATAGTGAGATGAAACAAGGTAAAGAGGAAGGGATATAAATCAGCAATATCACAAATAAATGATAATTTAACATTGTGATCCCATGGAGATCCAAAGGCAAGTAAGAGAATGTTATTAACAACTTTATTCCAAGAGATCAAACAGCATAAAGAAAGTGAAAAAATTCCTTGAATGACATGAACTACTAAAGTACACTCAAGGAAAAATGTACAACCTGAACAGCCTTATATTTTATATATTAAAAACTTTCCCAGAGAGGATTCTGGGAAGATGATACAACAGGAAGCATCAGGAATTTGTCTACTCACCTAGATGACAATTACACTGGTAGAATCTGTCCAATTTAAATATTTTGGAACTCCAGAGTCTACTGAAGGCTTGCAACTTCCAGGATAAGGTTTGGACAGTAAATCAGTTAATTTTAATCAATTTAACTCTTAGCTGCTTATACTCTACATTTAATTCTGCAACAGGTAGACACGCATACATTCTAGGAGCAGCTTACATATAGTTTACAGTATCCAAAGTGAGCAAAGAAGGAACTTGTCCTCCAAATAAAAGGATCTGTGCTCTGACTGTTGATTTCTGTTTCTGACCACAGAGGTTCAGACAAAGAAATAGATGGGCATTTTTTTTTACTCCTTCCCCTGTTTTTGCAGCCACTGCCTTGTGGCTGAAGTGACTTCCAAGGAATTTAAAGGACAGTGCCTTCATTTTTCTCCCACTCTTCATTTTTATCTTTTTCTCATCTTGGGATCAAGGCATTAAAGACTAGGACATTCAGAAACAATTACGCATATATGCGTTTTACTATTTTAATGATCGCATAATATTTATTCACCTTGCTAGATTTATTCCATATCCCACTGATATTGAATATTGAATACAATAATACACAATTGTGTGCGTTAAAAGTATGATGTGTTGTGTCTTTTCCAACTGCAAAAATCAACAAAGGGAAAACTGAACATTTCACAAAATGGGGAAAATTAAAAACACACTTTAAGTAATGAAAAATTAAATAAGAAATCATGAAGGAAATTAGAAAATACTTAGAAACAAATTGAAATAAAAACACAACATACCAACACTTAGGGAATGACCCTAAAGCAATGATAACTAAGAAATGCATAGTTATAAAAATTTGCATTAAAATACAAGAAAGATCTTAAATCAACCACCTAACTGTACAATTCAAGGACCTAGAAAAAGAACAACTTAACACAAAGCCATCAAAAGGGAAGAAATAATAAATATTTAAAGAGAAAAAAAGACAAACTTTTATCTAGATGGGCTCAGAAAAAAGAGAGAAGACTCAAATTACTAAAATCAGACATCAAAGTGGGGACATTACTACTGATATCACAGAAATAAAAAGACTGTAAGAGAATACTGTGACCAATTGTGTGCCAACAAATCGGATAACCCTTATGAAATGGACAGATTCCGAGAAATGCAAAACCTGTCAATACTACATCACAAAGAAATAGAAAATCTGAATAGTTCTATAAGTAGTGTTGATATTGAATCAGTAATCAAAAATCTCCTAACAGAGAAAAGCCCTGAACCTGATGACTTCACTGGTAAATCTACCAAAGAAGAGCTAATACCAATTCTTCTCAATTATTCTCAAATTTTTTTCAAAACATTGAAAAGGACAGAACACTTTCTAACTCATTATATGAAGTGAGCATTATCCAAATACCAAAATCAGACAAAGATAGTAGAAGAAAAAAATTCTTAGTTATGATACCAAAGGCACAGGCAATAAAATAAAAAATAGACAAATTGTATTAGGTCATTAAATATGAAATGTTCAATTTTGAGTCAAAAGTATAGTTTATTATATCTCAAACAAGAAAGAGTACAATTAATCAAAGTAGGCACATAAACTAATGACACAGTTTTGTGATCTTAACGGTAGCTTTTTTATGCCAGCAGTGAGGAAGCCTGGAGAGCCAGTGGTGATGAAATTATGGAAGGCATTTTCCACAACTTGTTTAGAATTGATTATTTTTCCTTCCAAGAAATGGTCCAAAGCCTGGAAGAAGTGGTAGTCAGTTGGTGCAAGGTCTGATGAATACAGTGGATGATAGAGAGTTTTCAAGTCCAGCTGCTGTAGTTTGAGCAGCATTGTGTATGTGACATGTGGTCCGGAGTTGTCTTGCAAGAGGATTGGCCTGTCTCTGGTGACCAATCTTGGCTGCTTAACACAAGCATCCTCATCATTTCATCCAATTGGTTGCTGTAGACATCCGCTGTAATCGATTGAACAGGTTTCATGAAGCTGTAGTGGATGATACCAGCACTGGACTACCAAATAGGCACCATTACCTTTCTTTGATGAAATTTGGTTTTGGACACAGTCTACTATTTCTCAGTAAAGTTAAGAGGGAAAAAGTCATTAAAAATATTAACAATCCAAGAAACTGAATGCAAATCTATGGGGAGATAACTGAAATGATGCCCATGACCCCAATTCCCAGAAGAATACTGTTTATTCAGAGAAGGGCTGCTGATCCCACTGGAGAGAAAAACATAACAGAGTAGACTGAATTGGCACGTACATGTGCTGCCATCCTCAGCATCCTCCATCTTTTCCCAGCATGGATCCTCTGCAGTTCCTACAGCAGCCATCCAAGAATTGACCATTTTCTTTAAGGGACTTCTTTCCTATCACTGTAGATGAACTTGCTCCACTGAGAAAACATGATCATGAATTATGAACTCTTAACATCCCTAAAATGACATAAAAGTTCCCCTGGGATTTGATATAATTTACTTCTCCAGCATTGTTTCTTTTGAACATCACATTCCAGCCTCCGATTTTTGTTCTTTCAGTACAGTGTCTCTATGCTCTGATTACACCCCTCCTGCTGTCTTCACACTGTCTCTCTGGTGAGTATCTGTACGTATTTCAAGGCTCAGTCCCAAAGCTTCTATGTGGCCTGTCTAATGTCTAAGCCAAAAACAGTCATGCCCTACAAAGTGATTCCATTGTGATGCATACAGATATATTTTAAAATTAAATCTGTACACTTTTATTTTGTCTTTTCCTGATGCTTTGTAAGAGCACAGTATGGATTATTTCATGCTTATCCTATAAGTTGAACAATGCTTGATATATATTGTAAGCATTCATATATATTTTAAAAGAAATTAATGACTTTAGTATTTTAAAGTTTACAAATAAGTTCCATGTTTATAAATTAATTTAATTCCTCACACAACTATTTCAACTCTTCTCAGTCAACTGGGGACCCAGGGTCCCAGTCCCAAACCAAGTTCCAGGAGACCCAGGTACAGAATGGGATGGGATTACTCTATGGGCCATAGAGTGTGGCAGAGAGTGTTTAAGAGAGTGTTCAGGGACAGATATGCTGCTATGAGCCAGGAAGAACATCCAATGGCTGAATCAATTAGCAGAAGAAGAATCCAGGTATGACAGAGCTAGTAAAATAGGGACATCAAAACAGCAGCAGTGAATTCAGAACAGCAGCTCAGAATTAAACCTTTCGAAGGCTATGGCCCCATGTGCCTTTGACAGAACAAATTGGCTTTGACAATGGGTGGGGTTGAAGCTGATATGTACTGTATAAACACTTGGGTGGAAATCCTATGAGACAGTTGTTACACATGAAGGATTTGTGTAATTGAATTATCCAAGTTTTAACAAATAAAATGTGACAGATCTGGAACTTGAAGTAAGACTTATGATAGCAAGTTTATGATTTTTCTCCCACTAGTTTAGAATGTCTTGGTTCAAGGACAGAGCCTTAGGCACTCTTCGTATTGAATGAATGAGGAAGACGTGGGCAAGGAATATATGAAGACCCAAGATAGCACTATTTTTACAACTTAAGGGATAAGAATATTTCAATTATCACAGAATAATTCTCAAGTGCCATAAAGAAGACCAAGAACACATCATTGGATTACAAAGTTAGCAGAGTGATGAATGATGGGAAATGCATTTCTTATATTTAGCTGAAAGTGTGCTACCTCCCCAGATGCAAATATTCATAACTTGTCAAAAATGTATTTTTGTCCCTAATTCATACACAAAACTAAAGCAGCCTTAAAGGCACACACCCTTCTCTCTCAAAGTCCCATTAACATCTTTATGTCTTGGATGGAAATCCATTTGTTCTTGGTGTGTGGTATTTCTACGTACCCCTTGATTTCTACTTTCATAGTTATCTTTCAGGAACACTGCTCCCAGTGGTTTCATAGGTTATTATTGTGGTGTTTCCTTTGGTTAAAGTATATTGTCTTCATGTGGTCCTTATCTGCAAAATTTGGGCTTTCTCTAGATAAATAAATTTTGCTTGTGAGAATTGTGAAACACCTCATATAATCCACTTTATTTTCATTGCTGAGAAATTATATACAGGACTCTTTTTTGATTATCCTTGTATTCTTAAAATCTTGTTAAGTCCATAAAATTGCCTATGCCACCCTCAGAACATAAAAGGAGTATGACATATCTCCAAAGAGTGGCATAGTCTTTCCTTTATTTATGTGATTCTTTTCTGTTTATTGGGTGGGACATGCCAATGCTACTGATTTCGTATTTATTTTAGATGACTATGTTAAATTCTTTTTGATCTCATGAAACAAACACACTGATTGCCCTTCCTAATGAAGGATTAGAATACCCTCCTTGATTCTATCTTGGAAAAAAAAATATCAGTTACAATCAGTATCAGGATTTTTGGTGGTATCTGGTCAAATCTGGTAGCTATATTTCTGGTGCTTTTAACCACCAAATTAATCCAACTACTTTCAGACTAAAATGAGTTTTTTATAAGGTTAAGATATAAAAAATTATTGATAATTTACTCTATTTGATGAACAAAAACATCCTTACCTGTTTCAAATATATGGAACAGGTATTTCATATATTTCAGTAGAACACTACTCTTACTGCTAGCAGCTTCCTGCTCTCTCCTCTCTGCTTCATGATTTCTTCCTACTCATTGCTCCTATTGTCATCCAACTTCTAGTACTTCATAACTTTTGCTTCTTGATATTTTGCATCTTGTGGCTTATGGGACACTAAATCACATGTCTCTATTTGTTCATTAATGACGCATTTTGAGATAGATGTTATGATTGGCTGATAGTCACCACTCAGAGTGGAGTACACAATCTTTGGGCAGAGTTCTCATATCTGGCTGTTCTGTATTTCCTATCCTGCCTGGAGTTGGCGGACTTTGGTGCTAAAATTTGATTACCTCTGAGACATAAGCTGCTATGAGCAAGGCAGCAATGAAAGTAGTAGGCATTGGAGTTGATCAATACAGTTACCACCCTTATTAAGCTATTTTTATAGTTATTTTATACTTATTTTTATAGAAAAATATGTATTCACTTTTCAAGTACCTAAGTCACATTTCTCCAGAGGTAGTTAGTCATGTTATTTTGATTCTCTTAATTTTTTTCACTCTCTATGAATCAGTTGGGCACATATTCCAAATGACCTTATAAAAAAAAAATCCACAAACAGGCAAACACATGAAATAAAGAGCCCAGGACAACCTGCTAGGCCATAGACTCAATTACAGTACATCTGTAACCACACAAGTGTTACATAGTTTGAAGATGATGTATACATTTCCCTTTCATTTTTTTTTCTTCCCCAAATGAGATTTCTCTGTATTTTAAATTTCATCACTAATAGTCCTCATATGTTTAAGGTCAATAACAAATATTTAAATAAACTTGGAAAGCTTTGTCCAGACTGACATGGTTTAGAGTGTCCCTCAACTTTTATTTGCTTTAACACAAACAATAGGTCAGACTGCTTCCAACTGAACCGTGTCTAAAGTCAGTCTGGCTTTTTCCGTTGTTGTTACTGCTTGGCAGACCAAAGACCCCAAGGAAAGGTCAAAGCTCTATCTTTCAAAGTATGATGGAGTCTGAAGTCCAGCCTCTCCTTTACTCCCTTCCAGACTAAGTTTTTTTTTTTTTTTCCAATGTAACCAGATGTACTTTTTATATTCTGTACACAAGACTAAGTTTGGATTAAGTTTTTCTAGATGAATCCAAGTTTAACCTCTCAGTGTAACAGAATCTTTCCAAGGGAACATTTTTCCAACAACTCCTGTCCATTTCAAATGTCTAAATAATTGCATTTTTCAAAGTAGATCACTTCATCCAAACTTCCTCCTATCATGTCTGTGTCTGGTGGACATTAATATATCACACACAGGGACAAAATCGTACATTTTTAGTTCATGCTTAGTTGAAATGAAAGAAAAATCAATTAGAAGAATAGGAAACACACAGGGGCAAGGAGGGAAGTCAAAACAAAAGAAAATAGAACGAAATCCTTAGTACTTTCTCCTTCATTCCTAAGCAAAGATTGAATGAATAGATCTCATCCTTTTTCTGACTCAGGCCTGGCAGATTGGGCACTGGTATGATATGCCCCATCTTAAAGCAGTTCACTGGGATCATCTCATTGATCTGATAAGCTGCAAGTTGTGTGCAGTACCAAATGCTAACTGCAGTTTGACTGTTTTGTGCACTGTTTGCATGCCTGAAGGTTGGCATTGAGACTCAAGCTACAGGTAAGTAACATCGAAAACTGAAGTGACTATTTAGGGTCTTAGGGTAAGGGGATGGTGGCACTGTATCTCCTGTTCAGTGCTTTCCCCATGGGACTTCATCGTCGTGGACCTTGGATGGTACTTCATGGACTGCCTCTATTTCGGGCATACAGGAGGTGAAAGCTCACTTCTTCCTGGCCCAAACCTTCCTTGCCAGGTTTGAGCAAATCCCAGGCAGATTACTGCTAAAGAGAAAAACAATGTTTGTTTAGCATCCTGACTGTGTCTCTTACATGCTGATTCCCCTTTTAAAAAATGTGAGCTGAAGGAAGGCGCCAACATGAGTTATTCTGGTTATTCATCATGTTGATTATATAAATTTATTATGTTAATTGCTCCAGGGAGATTTAGATTTTCAACTTTATTTCTAATGGTGGGTTGAAAAGCAGTGTTCCCTAATACAACAATTTAATAAATCAGAAATTAGGTAGTACAAGTATCAGAGGGCAGAGGCCTTCCTGCAAAAACACTAAGCCTATTAGTAGCTGCGCTTTCCAGAATGACAGAACCCCTTCATTTTTGGATTGACACACATTCATTAAAAGCAAATTACTGTTCCCATCTGGTCTGACTCATTTGATGGGAACAAGCAGTTCCTCTGGAAGTACAAACAGTCAGGGAGGAAGAGAACTGAAAACGAATAGAGGCATGGGACTGACCCTGTGCAATGTATCTCGGTCTCAGAACCACAAATATCCTGCTGATGTATAATTAAAATATTCTGAGTAGAAAATCAGCAAGCTCACCTATGTGTAAAGATATTTATTACCGTGGATTACCTCACAGATGAATTCAATTTTGAGTCCTTAATAGCTTTCCCTCAATCAATCTTTTGAAACTAGCTTCTGTTTCAGGATTAAGCGCTAAATTATTAAGGGACAGAAATAAAGGTGTACTGTGTCCATTCTGATTTACCTTTGACAAAGCAGTGGTGGAATTCATAAATAACTTAATTAAAATGTAAATTTCTATAGCGGTGACACTTGAAATAAATAGCCTTGAACTTCTTCCCTTCTCTATGAGGTTGCATATTATAATCTATAATCACAGAGCAGAGAAAATCAGGAAGAAAGAAAAATAATCATATATAATACATGATTATATATATAATATAAATCTATCTATATAGATAGATTGATAAATCTCAATCACCATAGCAGAATCAAAATACTGTAAATAACATTTTACTTATCATTCTTTTGGCAAAGAAAAGATTATCTTAATTTTTATTAATCAAGCAATCACAACTCTCATTCATTTCTCAAGTTCTTAAATTATTATAATTTCTATTCTTATATTAATCCTTTTGGCCTTATAGACTGATAAAATATACTTGTTTTGACAGAATTAATATAATTTATTTTCTACTTTTTAAATGCTTAATCCAGAAATAAAATTTTTAAAAACCTAACTAAAATAATGAATTAAACTGACATATAAGTATAGTATATTTAACTTTATACATAAAACTACCTTGATTGTCCTTATTGGCAATCATAAAATGGGATGTTAAAATGAATTTTCCATTGAGTAGATGTTTTTAATTCTTTCTGTCATCAT
Source organism: Microcebus murinus (assembly GCF_040939455.1). Taxonomy (NCBI): domain Eukaryota; kingdom Metazoa; phylum Chordata; class Mammalia; order Primates; family Cheirogaleidae; genus Microcebus; species Microcebus murinus. The sequence continues at coordinate 72,676,151 of NC_134108.1, forward strand.
ATTTCAAGGAAAAACATTCATGAGTGATAATATAAAAAAGTTTGCCAATTTTAACAATGTATTTTTTTCTTTTAAAGATGAAGTAGGTCCCCTACAAGTACGTAAGTCCCAGTCTTGGTTTTTGTCATTGCTGTTCCCAGCAAGGAAGACAGAAAGAGCTGGCACATAATGTTGTGTTTTTTTTGTTGTTGTTTTTTTTTTTTTTTTTTTTTGAGACAGAGTCTCACTTTGTTGCCCAGGCTAGAGTGAGTTCTGTCATGTCAGCCTCGCTCACAGCAACCTCAAACTCCTGGGCTCAAGGCATCCTCCTGCCTCAGCCTCTGGAGTAGCTGGGTCTACAGGCATGAGCCACCATGCCCGGCTAATTTTTTCTATATATATTAGTTGGCCAATTAATTTATTTCTATTTATAGTAGAGACGGGGTCTCGCTCTTGCTCAGGCTGGTTTCGAACTCCTGACCTTGAGCAATCCGCCCGCCTCACCCTCCCAGAGTGCTAGGATTACAGGCGTGAGCCACTGTGCCCGGCCGTACATGATGTATTGATAGGCAGGAGGAAACAAGCCAGTAGCAATGGCGTCTTCTTTGGATTTCCCTGATTCAATTTATAAAAGCAACATGTCAACTAAGACAGCAAAACACAAACCTGCACACAGGATCTATAATACAAGTAGGTTAAAAGATGATCTTTCTCGAAACTTCAAAATATAAGCAGACGTATGGCTGCCACAAGACCTGTGTGGTATCAGCAACTGTCGGAAGAAGCAGAAGGAAGAAAGGCAAAGGGACTTCTATCAACTCTGAGAGCCAGAAAACCCAGAATTTCCAAGGGTACTTGCTGCCATAAGGAGGGGCACTCTGTGTGGAGAGTCTGGTCAGCCAACATGAAAATAGCATTCAACATTGAGAGGGGGCATTGCAGACTCTGATGTCAGGGTACAAGGAGTCCCCATGACAATCAGTGCATCTGAGCCAAATGAACACCTGTAAATAGTCAAAGCCCCTTTTGAACACAGTCCTGCTAAGGAAAGACTTCTGGGAATAGATTCCAAATTAAGACAGAGGAGCAACCAGAGACAATTAAAAGTGAAGGTCCAGATGAAATAGGAAGAAGGGAAAAATAAAGGTAAAAGTCAAAGAAGTAAGTCTAACGACAGAAGAGGCAGCCTTAGAATTCTGTTGAACCGTAGAGAAGCTATTCTGGCCCAATCTCTTAAGAGCACAGGAAAACATATCTTAAATGAGCAGCATAAGGTTACAATTTATAATACATATGAATTTATTATAATAAAAATAGTATGACAATAAAATATTCTCTCTATAAATAATAAAAGCTTGTTAGAAAGTCATGCCTGTAAAACACAGGAAAACTACTGTCTCCTATTTTAAAAGGAGCTAAAAGAAATTAAAACAATTATATACACTGTGAAAGAAGAACATAAATCAGAAGCAGAACCATTTAGAATCGTGATGATGTGAAAAAGGATCTCATAGATGTCAGCAGAAAATAAATAAAAGCAAAAAATCCTTTCAGAAACCAAAAACTAAAGTAGAAAGAATACAAAAGTAAGTACTTGCCCCAAATAATGCCATGGAAGTAGAGGATGAGAAAGAGGATTTTAAAATAAAAAAGGAAGAGAAAGAAGAAAGCAGAAAAAGATCAACTAAAAAAAATATATTCACAAAATTGTCATCTCTAAAGACAAAATTTAAGATGAGATAAATATGAAAAGTTATGTTTAGAAAAAATTCCTTAAATGGATGAAATTCTTGAACTATACCATCTATAAAAACAAACAAAAGTAAATAGAAAATACAGATAGCTCTTTATCTAATAAAAACATAGATTTTATACTAAAATCTTCCTTCTCAAAAACAGTTGGTGAATTCTACCAAACATTTAAGGAATAAATATTACCAATTTTTTAGGAAAACCTCTAGAAATTTGAAGAGAGGATACTTCTAAACTCATTCAATGAAGTCAATATTACCAGGAAGCCAAAACCATACAAAAACATTACATGAAAATAAAACTATAGACCAACACCCCTCATAAACAAGAATGCAAACATTCTAAACAGAACTTTAATCAAATAAAATCCAATACATAAAAATGACCACACATCATGATCAAATTAGGGTTGTGGCAAGAATGCAAGGTGTTTCAACATTTGAAAATCATTCAGTGCAATTCACCATATTAACACATTCAGAAAGAAAAACCATATAAGCATTTCAACAGATGAAGAACAAATATTTGACAAAAATCTAATCTGCTTTCCTGATCAAGCTCTCAGCAAACTATGGGTAGAAGGGAATTTCCTCAACCTGATAAGGCACCTGATTTGCATGCAAAATGGTATACTAGAAAAGAAACCGTTTGGCTACTTAAAAAGTTAACCATACACCTCCCATATGGTCCAAACATTCTACTGTTAGTTATGTACTCAAGAGAAAAGAAAGTATATAGGCATAAAAAAAGACTTATACAGGTGTGTCCACATTGGAGAAGGTACAGTCAAGGCACACTGAGTGACAAATTCACTGAGGCACTATACGAAGAGATTGACTGAGACTCTCTCCTCTGGGGTGTGGAGGAAGCTGTTCAAGAGAACTCCACACCAGAGGAACTCATCCGGAAATCACCTTCTGGGGTGGCTGAAGAAACTGCCAAAGGGGAGGTGCTGGGCCTTTGAAATTATTGTGAAACTGCCCAAGGGGTACCTGGGAAGCTGCCTACAGGCAGGTGCCTTGTGCTGCTGGCCAACTAGCACTACAGAAGCCTGCCAAGAGCACACCAGAACCAGAAAGCAAATCCTCTTCCTCCTCCAGGATCCCTACTGCACCATCTACTGATAAAGATTTACACTGTGTTGACTCATAAGCAAAAAAATGCTCCAGTATCACAAGCAAGATAATGGAGGGTGGATTTGGAATTGAGAGTCAGTAGATTGATAACTGACAAACTTCTATTCTATCTTCCCATACAGGAAAACACAAGGGGCAAATACATCTTCGCCTCTTGGGGATACAATCAGAAAATTTTAAACAAAAAGAGGAGGGGGAAAAATCAACACATACAATATAGGCAACCAGAAAAAAACACCAAAAGCTATTTGGAAAATATGGATCCTTACTAGATATTTGATAACATTAACAGATAATCTTTTTAGATGTGATAATTCTAGTGGATGGTGTTTTTTAAAGTTCTCATCTTTTGGGATTACCTTCTGAAATATTTATACATAAAATGATGTAATTTATTGACTTTTCCTCAATAAAATGCAAGACAGTGGAAATAGATGGAAGCAGAGATGAATTAAGAGTGCCATGAATTAATAATTGTTGATGGTACCTGACAGGCACATGAGGGGTCCATTAGATGATATCCTTGCTTTTGTATAAGTTTAAAATTTTCCATAATAAAGAGTTAAAAATAAGTACTTGAGGAGTAGATACAAAACACAGAATATTCTTCTTGTCAGCTTTCCTATTATAGGCAACATATAAACTTCTTAAGGTCTACTTAAGGGAGAAAAATAAATGTGCATAATTATTAATAAAAGAGGAGTATACCCCCCAAAAAAGATTAAAAATTGTTAGAGAATACTACATACAACTCTATGTAAATTCCTCTATAAATATGTCTAAAATAGACACATATTTTAGAAGAGTATAATTTATTAAGATTATCTTGAGAATTCGAAAATTAAAACAAACCAACTGGAATGCTAAATATTAAAAGAAAATTGTCACACAACTGCCTTCCAAACAGTTGCCACAGCTAAATGGTTCTACAGGAAAATTATTTTAAATCATCAAGGAGCAGAATATCTCATAACATACAATTTTAGAATTTCCAAATCATATTGTTCAATAAAGTCCACAATCTGGCATCAACTTCTCCCCCAAAACTATGTGAAAGACCAGACAATATTTAAGTACAAAAAAGATAAAATCAATAATAATGTTAAGGAAATAAGATACAGGTGCTATCAGCATTCTGAATGTTTTGAGAACTTTCTGAAAGATAAAGAGAATGACATTGGAATTACAGGAAAAAACAATTGTTGAGCCTATAGATTGTCACAGACTAAGGTGGGGTTTTTGGAAAACTGAGTCCATAAAAACTGCAAATTTAGTAAGTAAAACTTGTGTGAGAGTGGGAATTGGGCCAGAAAGGCAGGAAATTAATTTAAGATGTGCAAGAGCATGGGGTTCATCCTAGGGGCTGCCTCCAACTCGCACTGTTTGCAGTGACCATCTTTGGGCTACAGCTGCAGCCTCAGGAGCTGTAGATGGAAATTGGCAGCCAACACTGATGGGAGAAAAGTATTTGACGATGCTGATGTTCGTAAATCGTTCTTAAAAATCACTTTACAAAACCAGGTTAGTAGCAGAGAATACTGCAATTGTGAGTGATAATAAGGACTTGAAAGGAGGAGACTTACAATTATCTGTGGCACACTGACCAAGGGCAATCACCATTTCTTTGGTGAGGCATAACTGTCATGTAATATCTGACCTCGACTTTAGAGAAATTAAAAGTTGATGAATGTATTTGTACTTAAATTATCATACAAGCAAAATATATGGATTTCTCATTTATGTATTCATTTCTTTAAACCCTCTGCCATATTTATAAATCCTGGCTTAAATAAATCCTCTAGGCATCATCATTGCATATTTGTTCCAAATCCATTTAAATTGATCCAACATACCCAAGTAGACAGGTCCTAGAAACTCATACAAATACAACCATGTGTTTTAGACTGAGTCTGTTATCTTGTTTCAAACAATTTCGAGCATCCGATTTGAACTTGCTAGTGCTTACTCTCTGCTTTTCCAACACAATGTGACACTTAATTCCCATCCCTCCTTTTCCCATTTCCTACTACCAAACATTTTCTGCCCTTCTGAATCAGTGACACATTTAGTACTTGCTTTCCTAACTTAAATGTAGAACTCTTTTTCAAGAAACACATTTTAAATTTGCTCTCTAAACTCATGCTTGAAAGCTGTGAATAAAATATGCTTCCTGTGCCAAGGCTCTGTCCCGTGTGAGGGTCTACTCCATGTGGAGTCACTACAGCATAGGATTAATTGGGAGGAAATGCAATAGATATCTTCCAATTGTAATGGTGGTCTCTAATGTAAAAAAAAAAAAAAAAAAAAAGTCCCAGCACCATTGTTTCTAGAATGTGTGTGTGATTGCTGTATCTTATAAAAATGTTTTACCATTTAAAAAATGACAAATCTTGTTCCTTGAAGGTCAGCTGTTGCAAGATTTGCTTGCCCTTTTAAACCTCATCCCCCCCAAAATTAATGGATAGTCCTATGAGCTTTTCTCTGATCTCAACACCCACTGAATAGTAACAATAGACCTTACAACTCTCCTATGAAAAGGAAAGGCCAGAGTCTACAGCTATTATATAATTGCTTTAACTTTTACTTTTAAGACAGAATTGAAAAGTCTTACACAGAAATTTATATTTTTCATTTCTTTAAACCAATATCTGGTTAATAAGGCCAAGTCTGGCATATTTGTCACCAAGTGGTCAATGGCTTCTCTCTGATGGTGCTGATTATGCACCATATACATTATTCATGATCAGGAGGATCTCTGCTGCTTTTCAAGAGGCTAATAGAATATGAGGACTTACTTAAAACTAGAGTGACTTTATATCCCACTTCTTCCCATAAAATAAAGTTAAAATTTATTACCCATAATTAACTGTTTATAACATCCCATTTACTCTCAAAAGTACCCCTATGAAGGCTAAGAAACGAATGTGACAATATACTGGAAAGTACTTATAAAGGGCAATATCCTATATGCATTTTGACTATAGAGTACATTATTATTAAAGGAACATTAAAAAGAAAATATAGAGTAGTATGGGTGTAATAGTATGGACACACATCTAAAAATCAAAACTAAGAAAAAAGTCTACATGAAATTATGAAAAATAGAAAAGAACTGGGATTCTTTTAGAAAATGCAAAAGTTCTCTTTGGAATTACAGGGCAGAAGGGTGCTTACTGACTCTAATTAACCATGCATTTATAGTAAACTTTAAATCATTCTTCCTTTTCCTGTAAATATGAAAGATATTTAGCATAGTCATGGCAGAAACAGTTCAGTGCTTCAAAATATTTGAATTGCCTCAAAATAAGGTGCTAAATATATTTTCTACCTCTTAATTCTAACACTGACATGCCTGTAAATTCCACCATTGAAGAAAGTGGTAATGGTAAATGGAGAGAAAAAAAAAATTGAAAGTGACAAAAAAGAATTAAAATAATACTGTAAGCATTGAATTAAAAAAAGGAATTAGAATGCCAGGTTACCTATCCATTGGAATCAGACCCTTATTTAAATCAGATGTGAGAGCTTAGATCACTGGATGTTCAGTGCTAGAGTTGGCAGTCTGCCTATGCTGTTTCAAGCTAGAGGTGGAAAATAGAACTCAGTGTAGTAATTAGATAAGGTGTAAATCCCTAAGATTTTTTTTTTTCAAGTAGCAAATATTTTCAAATACTAATAAAGTCACTTTTAATGTACTTTACAGAACTTCAAAGTGACTCAGTTTCAAAACTGGCCTGAAGACATTAACACTGTGTGTTAAATGCTGTAGTTGTCCTCTGGTGATAAAAGTTCAAGACTCAATGAAAAGAAGAGAGCAATAAGGGCACCCAGTAAATTTCTAGAAATTGTCAAGGCTCCCATTATTCCGATTATTACTCTAAACCTTAGGAGTTATTAGTCACATAAAAAAAGTCAACAAATTGAACGGGCCTTCACTGAAACACATTGTGCAGCATCGAGCTCCTTTACAGGACAGACTTCACCTCAATCTGTGAAATTAATCCCTGTTCTGGAGTGGAGGCTTTGGGTGCCTTAAAAGCCTACTTGTTTCCTTGAGTTGTGCTTTGCAACACAGATGAGTTTAATATTTCAGGAGCAGACACTAGGGGAAGAAGTGAGCCTGCCAATTCAGTAACAGACACCGGCATGTCGTCACGTCTTACAAAGACCCCCTTTGTGGGCTGCCTTCTTTTCCCATCAGGCACTGCTGCCCTGAGCTGTGGTGTGTTTTTCGTTTCCAAAGAATGCTGATCCCCTCTAAATGATCTACTAAGAACTGAGTGTTAAAGCACAAATGAAAAGTGAAAAGTGGCATTTAGCACACAACATAATTACTTCATGGCCTACTGTAAGTTAGCAAAGGCACATTTTGGCTTTTAAGATGTGAAAGCCAGATCGTGCTGTGTCATAATATTCTATGTGTTTTCTGGAAACTGCTTTATATTCCCTCTTCCTGGGTTGATGGCTACAGCGAGAGAAGGAGAGTGGGGAATGATATTTTCATGTGGAATAGCTTTTTAAAGACTGTGTAGTAAAACTGCAATTAAAAGTGAACAAACATTGAATTCAATATCTGCAGTGGCCAGATCTTTTCAAAAGGAACTCGTTTAACCGCAGGAAATGGTATAAGCAATCATAACTATTAAATTCACTTTGTACTTACAATTTAATCCAGCTGAGTAGACCATTAAAGTCAACACCATGAATAGTCATACAGTGCGGACATGTATACACATACTAATTTTTAATACTGCATAGGTTTAATTTTATACACCTTCTATATAGTATGTGCTAAGTGGAAGGAAGGGTGAGTTTATGTGACTTCCAATTCTCACCAAGATTCTGTCAATAAATTAATTTTATGATAGCACATTAGAAATCATAGTTCTAGAAACCCTCAAGGTGTTATGAACCATTATCTCCAAATAATTGAGAATAATTTGTCCTAATAAATGAGGAATAATTCATAATCTGAAAAAAGACTATAAAGAAAAATTATAGATTTTACCAAAAAAAATTCTAAATATTTATAATGAGAGTAACTTATCTCTATTCTATAGGCATTTGTCCAGCTCTAAGGGAAGCTTTTCCCTTTCTCTTACCACCATACACCACGACTGCACAAATACATTTTAAGATATGGTAATTTGTTTCCCTGCCCAGGTAGCAGATAATAGAAGAGAAAACACTCAGCCCCTTCCCTTCTTTCAGCAGACTAAAATCAATTGGATTATTTCTGAAAATTGTGGAAAAAATCGATACTATTGTGATTATCTGTTTACCTATCTCTGCAACACCTCCATGAGAACTGGAACATTTTGTTTACTGACCACAGCATAATGTCTGTTCTCTGTTCTCGAAAGCCTTCTGAATAAATGTTGTTTGAATGAATCAAGGCTTTGGTGAATTTCTCAATAGCCTCTTAGTTTTTATCAGCGTGAAGTGTAGAGATGACAACATGGTGGAAAGGGGGGAACACCTGCAGCATTTTTGCAGCACCTGCCAACTCAGACTTCCACACTCTACCAGCTCCCGGCCCTTTCTTGGTGCTGTTTTTTTTCTTTACAACCAATGCTAATATGTTGTCAAGAAAGACTTTCACTGGAAAACAGATAAAAACATCCCAAAATAACTTTATTCTCTAACCCTTTATTAAGTGTCCACTGTATTAGAGAATATTAACAAAGACTCAAAGATAATATTTTATGCTATTTAGCAAAATATCCTTTTTTTATTGTAACACAATGAACATATTTGTGGAATCATTATTGTTAAAATTCTCTACCATGTGTTGGACATCGATTTTCACAATAACTATGAATCAAATGTTATTATCATTTTCCATTTTCACATGAGGAAACTAAAGCACAGAAGAATTAAGTAACAGGTACAAATTCATGCAGCTACTTCTTCTAGAGCCAGGATTGGAACAGAATTAGCCTGGCTCTGGAGAAGAGCTCTTAACCAATAAGTTATATAGTAGAGGTTTGCTCGGTGGTGATGAGAAAGCTTTGCCATGTCCTGTGGTTTGTGTGAGAAACGTATTTTCAGACTGCAATATAGCTCATTCTCTGAACCAACCAAATGTTTTGCGAAAAACAATATTTGCTAAACAAACTGAAAGAAATATATTCAATTGATTTAAGCTTTTTCTCTGAATTATCAGTTGAACATTATTTATTTACAAGCCTTTCACAACTTGTAGCATTCACACAAACACAGTAATTAATTTTAACTTTCTTTGGTCGACCTAAAATAAAATTGGGGTAATTGATATCTTGGTACTGAGAATATCACTCTACCTAAAAGCAAGTTTAACATCTTTCTTTAGGAACCTAAAAAGGTATTTGGTAATTTACAAAGAATCTTAAAATACTTATGGCCTTTGTCTGAAAAGGTTGTATTATGAATTGAATGCCCTGTTACATGTTTTATGAATAAATTCTGCCTCTTAGATTTTGATGATGCTTATTTCTGTTTGGCCTTAGTCTTCTGGCTCTTGCAAGGAGATATTAAGACTATAAATACAAAGAGCTCGACAGCTCTCTTTACCTGTAAGCAAAATGACATGAGGTTAAATGGATTCAGTGGTTTTAGAAATCCCTCTCAGTCATACACTTTCTTTTAGGTCCTAACTCGGGCTTTGCTCTCTATTAAAATGCTTTATTGTTCTATACTGTTTTGCTTTCCTTCTTTTTATAAGTATTTTGTAGTCTTTCTCTTTCTACTGTAAATGTTTAAGTGTGTTTTTAATAATTCATCTTTTGTTTTTAAAATTTGTACAAAGAATCTACTATGTGCTGATACTGTTTATGGGTTGGAAATAAGAAGGTAAGTTACATTTTGCATGGTTTTCAATTTTTTACATTGCATAAAGTATCCACTTATATGAAAGAAAGTGTACATAAGCTATGAAGACCACAATAAAATAAAACATATAGGAATAACATTTATCGGGTGTTAGGCAGGCGGGAGGAGAGAGGAGGGGATGGGTATATACATACATAATGAGTGAGATGTGCACCATCTGGGGGATGGACATTCTTGAAGCTCTGACTCGAGGGGGGAGGGAGCATGGGCAATATACGTAACCTTAACACTTGTACCCCCATAATATGCTGAAATAAAATAAAATAAAAACCTATGAGTCAATGTAAGGAATAAAATAACATCAAAAGCACCAAATTTATGTGCTCATCCCTATTCCATTCGTCCCTGCCTCCCTTTTTTTCCCTCCTAATTCTTATTGTCATCCTTTTCTTTCTTCAATAGTTTTAACGTAGGTGTACATACCTTTCACTATTCTATAACATTTTATTCATTAAAAAGACACAGTTTTATTTAGCTACCTCCTGTTGAGGGAAATTTAGACTATTTTGAGATTTTGCTATTATGGACAATATTGCAATGGGCACTCCAGCATAGTATTTTGTTTGTTTGTTTTCTAATGATGGAATCATGCTCCGCCACTTAGGCTGGGGTGCTGTGGGTCAAACATAGATCATTGTAACCTCAAACTCCTGGGATAAAATGATTCTTCCACCTCAGCCTCCCTAGTACCTGGGCCTACAGGTTCATGCCACCATGACTGGCTGATTTTTCTATTTTTTTTGTAGAGACATTGTCTCACTAGGTTCCTCAGGCTGGATTCGAACTCCTGACCTTAAGCAATCCTCCCTTTACAGCCTCCCCAAGTGCTGGGTTTTACATGTGAGCCAACATACCCACCTCATCTTGTATAGGTGTCTTAATGCATCTTCTGTAATCTGCTGTACACACACCATTATGAAATTACTATACATAATGGGAAGATCCACATTTTCAAAATGATGCCAAATTGTTTCCAATTTGATATAAAGTTATACTACCGTAAGTATTGCATAAAAGTCCCCATTGATCTGATATTCAAAATTAGCAGACAGTTTAAATTTTGCCCAACTAATGTGTACTAAATAACATTGTAACATGCTCTTTACCACTTCACTGATTCCTAAGTTCAATACTTTTCATTTGGTATGAGTCATTCCTTTTTCTGCTTCTATGAAGTGCTAGTACATTTGCTTCCTTCTTTTTAAAATATTTCTATTTTAAGACACCATTAAAGCTTTTAATCTATGAAGAAGTAATTTTGATATGTGCTGTGAGGTTGGAAACCCATTTCATTTATTTTTTAATAGATACACAATTGGCCTGGCACCATTCCTTTACTGGCCCATTCACTCCCGAGTGCTCTTCAATGGCATGTTTCTTATGTTAAATGCCATTCTGATAGCTCTATTCCATTTCATTGCCAGTGCAACATGACGTTAATTAGTTTTATAACCTGTTCATTTTTCTTTTAAGGAGTACTTGTATTTTTATTAGTCATCCAACAATTCCATTGGAATTACATTAAATTTATCCATAAGTTTGGAGAGAATGACATCTTTATGACATAAAATCGTCTTATCTATGAGCACATTATTTAAAATGTTTTTAATAAATTTGTATATATTTTTACATTCATAAAGGTTTTGTTGTGTTTACTTATAGGCACCATGTTACTATTCCTTCTTGAATCAGTTTTGCTAAGTAATATACAGAAATATAGCATCCAATAAATCAAGCTTTTTAATTTCACATTTTAAATATTTTTTAAATTTTGCTAATTTTAACTGCTCGAACTACTAATAATTGTGAGATGTGCATTAAAATCTACCACTGAAATGAATATTTGCAAATTTATCTCTAGAATTTTTATGTACACTTTTGCTGTATATATTTTCAGGCTTTATTTTTTAGTGAATTCCAGTAATCTTTCTGTAAAATGAAACATTTAATTTTTAATAATGATTGCAATTAATATTAGAATTTGTTTAATAAAGAGACAGCTGATATATTTTTATTATGGGTATATTACTTAATCAATGATACCGGAATGAATATCATTACATGGAAGAGTTAGTGTTTAGCTTGGCATAATATTTTTATTTGTATTTGACTGGGATAAATTTTTATATTTAATTTTCCCCAAATGAGGTCATTCGCTCCATCTCCTACTTAAAATATATATTAAATAATACACATAAAAAAACTTTTTGTTATATAGTCCAAAGTTTTAAAAATAGATTTTGAATTTATTAATTCATTTAATTAAAATCCTAAGGGCAGAGGACCAAACTGATCATGTTCCTCAGCCCACACCATGCAGTTGTCATTTGGCTCCTACATGAATCTGTATATTTCCTTCATTTCTCAATCCCAGTTTTATCAACCTTCCTCAACAGGCACCAGCATTAACGAATTTAATGTATGTCTTCCAAATTCATCTTCTAATCATTTTATTTTCATATTTACATATTCCAGAGCAAATAGTGTTTTGTGTCTATGGCATTTTCATATCTGATATAGTGCTACAGATATTCTTTCTCACGTTTTGATGCAACATTCGTTTTTATATTTATTTATGTTGCTCTTGTTCATACAGTTCTTTGCTTTTGACTGCTATACATTAATGCATATTGTAGCTTCACAAAGCATTAAATATCATTCACCTTAGTAACACGTAGGCCATCTCTAATTCTTTGCTTTCACAAACAGTGCTTAGCTTAGAACAATCTGATTCATATCTTTTGGAAAACCAGTGTGAACAATCTCTGGGCTATATCCTGAGAGTAGAATTGCTAGACTATACATATTTAATTTTACTATGTGCTTCCACTTTAATTTACAAAATGGCTGTACCAAAAATGCTTGATAATGTGTGTGTGTGTTTACATATATATATCTATAGGAATGTAGAGAAACAAAGAGAGAGAAAGCTGGTAAGAATATAGAAATATACACATATACTTATTTACACATAAAAAAAATTACTAGGATTTTGTTTAGAATTACATTGAATTTAAAGATAATTTTAAAGAGAATTAAAATTAATGTCTTTTCATCCATGATCATTGCTCATTATATATTCATATCTTTTATTATATTTTGATAAGTTTTTAAAATGCTATCCATGACATGAGTGGCATTTCTTTGTAATTGCTAAATATCAAATACTTAATAAACTTATTTTTGACTATTGCAATAGTTACACTTTGTTACCTTTCTAATTGATTATTGCTTGTGTAAAGGAAAACTATTTTCCTTTGTAAATGTTGATTGTATTTTTGTTAACTTTACTAGTACATTATCTATTTTAACAGTTTGTTGGTTTTCCTGGGTTTTCAATGTAAATGAACATATTGTTTACCAGAAAACCTTTTTTCATGACATATAAAATTGATTTATATGAGGCAAAATTTTTAGATATTTTATAAATGAGTTACTAATAATCAATATTATGGAAAAAATTCTGAAAAAAAGAGCAAATACAACAAAAAATAACAAAGTAAATATTAGAGTTAGGTTGGGGCTTAGGATTTCATAATACCAAAGTTACTATAACATCTTATATTCTTCTTCATATGTATTTTTTATGCATGCAATAGCAAAAACAAATATCACCATTCCTCTAGTAAATATTTGCACTGGTCATTTACCAGTCGTCTACAAGGGCCTTGAAGACAGATGTATTAGTTTACAGTGGTAATGAAATGCTCTTTGTTGAAAATACCCTTACATATATGCAAAAAATTAAATTATGAAAAAATTTCATTTTCTAACACATATGCAAACACTCCAAAAGGCTAATCCCTTTTGATCAACTCCCATAAAATTTTGTCAGATTTTCATTGCCTTCTTAGAACTTACTTCATGTATGTTGGTTAGTCTCTTTCTAATCAATGCTGATTCAGGTGTTGAAAGATAGAATTTGATAGAGATAACTTATCCTTAGAAACATCTCTCTCAATGTCTCTTATCTATGAAAGAAAAAGAAGTAATGTAGGTAACATAAGCTTGAATCTTCCCATATAAAATTGTTACTCTAAGAAAATTCTTCATAGAGAAAATAATTTTTAACAAAGGGAAAACCATAATCATGAAACTAATTATAGTTTCATGAAAAAGGGCCAAATGGGTAACATCTTTTTTTGCATATCTTGCAATTGATGGTAAGACTATCTCACTCAAACAAAACCTGATATAAAAAGAATGATTAAGTTTAAAACAAATACAAGCAATATACCCCTAGTTAAATAAAAAAAAGAAAAAGAATATGTCTCTATACTAAATTCATTTTCAATTATAAATTAAATTAAATTAAATATGATCTTAGATCAATTTGACAAGATATCAGTTAGCATTTGTATATAAGTTTCCAGCTAAGTCCTAGATATATATTTTCATTCATAATATCATATTGATGCTATATTTAAGGATGATATTTTTTAATCAATTTTAAGTCATTAGATTTTGTTTACAATAGAGAAAGGGGTATCAGGATATGTAAATAGTTTTTAGCAAAGCTGTTTATTAATCACATTAAAATCAATTCATTGATGATGCCATGATCTAAGCATTCATTATTGAATAAAGCACCTATATGTGGTCATTATCCTATGCAAAAGAGATACAATATTAAGAAAATATTGAAAATCTCAAATAGTGACCATAATATAGTGGGAGATAAATACAATAAAATAACAATTAATTTTGTAAGCAACTAAATAATCAATTTCAATAAAAATATGATGGGTAATATGAGAAGAAAACACAGTGTGCAATGAGAGCGCATTGAAGAGATTCTTACACCAATCTGGAAGAGAAGTTTAAAGAGGACATCATAGGAAGACTTTTAAGGGAATCAACATGCAGACTGAGAGTAATGTTCAATTTGGAGTTAGAACCATGAATGGAGAAATGGGAGGGGAGAGGGCAAACAATATTTAATATTCTCGGCACTGCCTGCTGGGAGACATGGCAGTGAGACAGAGCCAGGGGCCATGGGTGGGGGTGGTTAGCCTGGTGAGCAGTACCAGGAGGAAGCTACAGGTGCTGAGTGTCTCATAAATCCTGCGAGTACATTTGCAATCTTGGAAGCCCAGGGGATTTGAAACAGAAAAGTGGCATGACTATGTTTTAATTTTAGAAAGGCCATAGTGGCAGCATACAATGAGTAGATTAGAGAGAGCCAAAATGGTAGGCAGGGAATCTGGTAAACAGACAATTTTTATAATGGTTGCCTAGGAGGTACAGTCAGCAGGAATCTATGATCAATTAAGTATAGGAAGATGAGGAAAATTCAAAAATAGCCCTTAGCTCCCAGGTCTTAGAAGTAGGTAAAATATGATACCATTCACTGAAGTAAGGAATTAAGATAAGAAGAAATAAAGAAGGCTTATCTTCGGATAATCAAGTTTGATGTATCTGGAAGACATCCTTGTGAAGATTTCCACTGAAAAGTAGCAGCCAGCACATAGAAGAGAGGGCTGAGGTCATTTACCTCCTTGGTTAAGTATATTCCTAGGTACTTTAATTTCTTGTTGCTATTGTGAAGGGAATTGAGTCTTTGATTTGGTTCTCGATTTGATTGTTGTTGGCGTATATGAATGCCTCTGATTTCTGTGTATTGATTTTGTATCCTGAGACTTTACTAAATTCATTTATCAGTTCCAAGAGTTTCTTGGTTGAATCTTTAGGATTTTCTAAATATAATATATCATCAGCAAAGAGTGAAAGTTTGATCTCTTCTGCTCCTATTTGGATACCTTTAATTCTACTTTCCTGTCTGATTGCTGTAGCCAGGACTTCCAGTACTATGTTGAATAGAAGTGGAGATAGTGGGCAGCCTTGTCTGGTTCCAGTTCTAAGTGGGAATGCTTTCAATTTTTCCCCATTCAGTATGATGTTGGCTATGGGTCTGTCATATATGGCTTGTATCAGTTTTAGGTATGTCCCTTCTATGCCTATTTTCTTAAGTGTTCGTATCATGAAAGGGTGTTGAATTTTGTCAAAAGCTTTTTCTGCATCTATTGAAAGAATCATGTGGTCTTTGTTTTTGTTTCTGTTTATGTGGTGAATTGCATTTATAGATTTACATATGTTGAACCATCCCTGCAACAACGGTGATATAGCACATCTTATATTTTCCTGGTTAGAGCTGGAACCCATACTACTAAGTGAAGTATCCCAAGAATGGAAAAACAAGCACTACATATACTCACCAGCAAACTGGTATTAAATGAGCAGCACCTAAGTGGACACATAGGTACTACAGTAATAGGGTATTGGGCAGGGGGGTGGGTGGTGGGTATATACATACATAATGAGTGAGATGTGCACTGTCTGGGGGATGGTCATGCTGGAGACTCAGACTTGTGGGGGGAGGGGGGAAAGGGTATTTATTGAAACCTTAAAATCTGTACCCCCATCATATGCCGAAATAAAAAAAAAAAAAAAGAAGAGAGGGCTGAGTAGAACACAAGACTCTGTGATTTATCCATATGTTTTTTGATTATTGAAGATGCTTGGGAAATTGAGATATTCCAGGGACTAAGATGAGAATGGGACTAGGGTAGGCTGGCCAGTATTGCAAATTGTTAAAAAATATAGGAACATACTACGATCTCCAATTCATATCAAATGGTAACATTTTCTAAAAAATAGTAGGCTTTACTAAACTATCAATATAAAAAGACAAGAATAATGAATGAGCACGGTAGCCAAATATTATTTCGAGTCTTAAAATCTCTGTATCTGTTGAAAAGAATGTCCAAAGTGTTATGTAAACAACCCATGATTTGACTTTTGTTTGAAGATATTTTTAAAAGGCCATTGAAAATTCTTCTTATTGTGTTTAATTTTCAAGCAAATACAAGTTAAAATGCAGACTAGTTTTTTTCAGATTATGTGAAATGTATTTGCTATGATTTTACCAATTTTAAATTTGTGAAATAAAGCACAGTCATCAAATAAACAAAACACATTAAAATGGGAGGTTGATTTTCTTATGTTTAGATTGTTTATCCTTTTATAGTTGTTTCTTTATTAAAATAAATTATTTAATAATAATTATAATCAACTGATGAAAAATAAGACATATCCCAAGATTTAAAGCAAAACATAACTCAGGCATATATTTTTGGAAAAGAACCTTAGTTAGAAAACTGACACTATGAGATGTACTTTAACACAAATCCACATGCCCGAAATGGATTTATATTAATATGTTTATAAGAAACATTCCTAGCCATAATTCATCCTGAAAGTCATTGAGGGACAGCTTACTTCTGAGCATTTTATAGCTCTCTTTATAGCTTAAAGATGGAGTCTACCTAAATTGCAATTAATAAACCTGTGCATTTTAATCTGATCTGAAAGCAGATAGAAATGAAAATGTGTACATACATAATACGTTGATGAGCTTTGAAGAAAAATGTATGAACAGTGGAAAATTAAGAGAAGCCCAAGAACTAAAATAACTTACTATGTGTCTGGTAAGATCCTTATTATCTAAAGTTTCATTAACTTATATAAACAGCATATTGTTTTGTGCAATTTTCATTATCTCCTATATTTTTCCCTGTCAATTTTTTTAAAAATTCTATCTTCTAGGGTGAGTTATAATTAATTTTCTGATCCTTTCTTCAGGAAGTTCATCCATTAATTTAAATATCAACATTTTGGCAACATGGGACAGTAGTTGCCCAACAAATATTTAATTGTGCAAATAAATACAAAAGGTTTAAAAGATTAAACAAGTCTCAGAGTTTAAGTCATGAGATTTGATTCCCTGTTTTAATAAAAAGGTTATACTGCTAAAAGATAAGCTGAATAAAAGAAAGAACAGTATGTCTCCCAGAAGGTACTGGGAGCCATGAGGTGAACCTGAGGACAAAGTGTGTCTGGCACTTTCCAGCCCCAGGGAGCTACTTTCCACATGTCAATAAGACTCTCGGAGACAGACCATACTTATATTCCCAATTAATGCCTTTTATGTTTTTCCTATAGCTGTCTGTACAGGGATGACTCTGCTCCTTGGCAGAAGTGTGGCCAAAGGAAGTCAATTTTGGCATCCTCTGAAGGTAACACAAAGGTTAACTTCACAGGGGAATCATAGCCAAGCAGGTCAAAGGCTTTAAGAGAAACTTCAGCCTGTTATTGACTCTACCAATACTTTCCATTTTTCCTAATTCACTGAGTACATTGATTCTTCACAGAATCTGCACTGCTGGTCTAAATAAGGAGCAGGGGACAGGGAAACCCAATAGCCCAATAAGACTTCCATCCCATTAACCAGGAGATACATCTAGCGTGTGTGGTCTTATATAATTTATTAACATGTATACTATCTTCTGCCTACTCAGAAGGGAGTTATCAGAAAGGTAGTATATATTCCATGCCTAGTAAATATGAATACATTAGTAATCTGAAGTTCAAATCATATGTTTAGATATAGCACAGATTCCTTAGTTGTGTCAGGCTATATATAAAATACCAAATTTAATGTCATTGTATCAACACAGTTAAAATACTTCTCTGATCGTTATAAAGAAACCTCTTAGAAATGCAATATTAGCAAGTGGAAATAAATATTTTGTCACTACAATTTGGCCATAATAACTAACATTTCAGGGAAGCATGACAACATGCTTCTTTCTTATATTAGGTCACACACTATTACAATTTCTAAATCCAAATACTAAATGCTTATTTCAATTGCTGGAAAGGCAGCAATTGTTTTCTGTTATATTGTAAAAATTTTGACCATTCATTAAAAAAAACCTAAAAAACAAAACCACAAAAAGGCCTGACTGACACATATTGGGAGATCTAACAAGATATCAATAAACTGTGACCCCCTTCTCTAACGATTCTATTTATTCTATATTTCTGGAGTAAGTTCAGTATTGAGTTCAGTGTCTAGGGGCTTAGAAATAGGTTCTAAATTCTTATTAAACACTCTCAGGGATCATGATATGGAACCAAATACTTCGTCTATGTGAATGTCTCTTCAACTTTATTTAGAGGTGTATAGCGTATGACAAAGAGTAAAACCTGTCTCAGTGTGAAACTCTCTCTGAACCTGTAAGAGCTGACCTTGCACTTTCAAGTTTCTTATGGTTTTTTGCAGAAAAAACAGTTTTGTTGAAGAATAAAAGTCATTTTTTCCACTTAGGATTTGATATATATCTAGTTCAGAAGGGTTAAAGGAGACAATAAGTAAGAGTGCCCAGATTTATAAACTGGTCTCACGGCAGCAGAATATAAACAGAAAAAAATTTAAACATCTTTAGATTTAAACATTTTTATAAATTTTATTAACATTAAACTATTATTTACAACATATAAAAATTCAAAAGCACAAATAAAAATGATAAATGATAATAAATGATAATAACAATGATAAATTAGGTAATTAATCAGATCAATTTTATATAAATATATATACATATATACTAAAATTTACATGTGTATGCTTGATCTGAACAATTCACAGAATCAGATCAGTCCTAAAGATTGCCTCAACTCTGTATTTTGGAGGTACACATGTCAATAAAGATCCAAAATTTACATGCAAATTTTAGTTCCTATTAAATACTTAGTATTTCATCCATAGAAATAATAGTTATTGAATAATTAATTACTTCTTTTCTTTGTATTTTTTAATTTGGTTATTATTTTAAAATTCATAGATATTCCTAATTTTATATTTAGAATGATGAAGTATTTTTATACAGTATACTTAACTGAGTAGTAGTAGTAATTCTTGTTTTGAGTTATTCTGGTTATTCCAAATTTTGTTTCCAATAATGTATTAGTGAACTTCAGTCCTTATTTATTATAAAACTGATTAATTCATGCTTATAGTTTTAAAAAGTACTTGTTTAAATTGAGTTTATTTGAATGATCAGTTCAAACTATGCTTTAAAATATGTGCTTTTATTTTTTAAGCCTTTCCTCAGAAATCTATGGAACATTTTATATGCCAGATCTTTACTTTTTACAGTAACTTATAAAATTTGGAAAATATAGGATTTCAAAATATAAAATTGAACATGTAATTCTAATTAATTAATTCCAATTAATATTAATAATTCCCTATTATTTAATAGTTAAATGCCATCTGAAAATGCTCTTACCTATTTAATCCTCAATTCCCTTATCTATAAAGGGGTTGTAGAGAGTAAAGGTGCAATACTAGACATTGGGTCTATCTTCCCAGAATTAATTCTGCTGGTTACTATGTATATCCACCATGCCCTTGGAGGTGATGATGATGTAGCCTCAGTTTGAGGGATGATAATTCCATTACTCTGTCAGTGACTGCTTCTGATAATCTCATGCTAAACTAATCTTCATATGACTCTTCTCTGACCATAAAGGAGAGTTTATGCAGAGGACTCAATTTAGGCCTAATGGAGAAATTTTCTAGAAGCTCTAGTATTAATTCAGAAAAAAATTCACATATGTCAATAAATCTCCAACATTTTAAAATTGTACTTGAGGCGTTTGTTTTTGTTACTGTTTTGCCATTGTTTTCCTATTTCGGCAGGAAGAGTAATCACTGCTATTAATAACATAGGGTCGTTTTAACTAATGTTGTATTTTATTTATTTTCCAAATTTTATATAGGTAATGGGTTTCATTTTTTAATTCTAAAAAATAAAAGTATTTTTAAAATAATATTCTTCTTGTTGCATATGCCCTTCCAAATGGTCTCAACTACTCACTTCCATGTGGTTGTCTGCCCTAGAGGACTTACCTTTTTGGATCCTATCAAAATGCCTCCTGGCTCGCTGGCTTTTGTTAGGTTCCAGAAGGCCAGTAGTACGGTATATAGAAGGAAGAAGAGAATGAGGTCTGGGTATTATTGCCTTTAGCATCCTGCCTAAGCACTAGTACAGGGCTGAAAGTGTCCCACTGCTGAAGGCCACTGCATCTCCCAAGGCTGCTCAGTTTAAGTGACTGTCTTCAAGGTCCCAGAAGCCTCACTCTTGCTTACCGCTTTGGCTGAAGAGTGGTAAGAGCCTAGATGTCATTGTACTGGGTTACTACATGTTTTACAAACTTCACATAATTGTAAATATATCCTTTGAGAGTATTTGTCAAATTATTTTACTTTGGCTGTACCATCTGTTTCTTGTTGGAGCCCTAACTGATATGTGATTCAAATCAGATAAAATGCTATTAACGGAATTATTTTGTAGTTTAACATTACTTAGAGTGGCGGTTTTCTCCCATTATAAAATTGATAAAAACTTTCAAAGAATATGCATTAGGATGGAAAATGTCAAGTTGGTAGCTTCAGAGAGAATTTCAAATAGTTATTACTAAAAAAGGCTTTTCAAGAAATTTAGTAAACTGTTATTATGAAATCGGATAATATGCTTTTGTAATAATAAAGTTCTCTTTCATTAAAAGTAAAAACTCTTATGATGCACAGTGGACTACCACCAGATTAGATTTAGTTTATGTCTTTTTATTAAGTTTGATGATTCTACTCAACTGTTGTCATGTCTAATATATACCAAAATTTACCATATTAGTTACTTAATAAGTACTCAATAACAATGGAACATATTTTCTGTACTGCATATTATATTATGTGAATAACTATGTCATTGTGGAAAAGTTCTTGGACATAATCTGCTTTATCCCAAGGCTCTCAAAGATGCAAAAAGAGTTGTCTCATGCTATGAAGATTTCCATAATGGCTTTAAATTATAGCAGGTTGGTACAGCCCTAATGCATCAAGAATGGAAGACCTAAACTGCATTCTACCTTATAAATAGAGCAATTATTTTCAGTCGCCTAAGGTTCTTAGTACATGAGCTCTAATATAATCTGATTTTGAATGCACAGAACAGTGTGACAGCCCAGAAATTACATAAATGCTTAATTCCACTATGGCTTTTTGGGTTGTGGGTGGGCAGAAAGATTAGATTTATATTATTGTTATTTTAAGCTTAAAATGACTACTAACCACCACTGATCTAAATAGATGGTGAGTCCTTAAATACACACTATTTTTTCTATATGAATCTCCTTAATAAAGCATTTCTTTTGACTATTTTATGAATAATCACAGGATACGGTCAGACACTTCTGTTTCTGATTTAGCAGATTGGGTATGCTTACACACACAGATTTCATGGTATTAGAACTGTGATTAGAACTAGTCCAAAATTTTTTAACTTCAGATAATTAATAAGGCACTTGAGATGCAGTTTTCATTTAGATTTAGTAAGCATCAAAGTTAGAACTGTGATTCTTATCCGAAGTATTCCTTCTTCAAATTGTAAATAAAGCAAAATAACTTTAAAAAGTGAGTGTGTGATGACAAAGTTGTGATAAAGGGGAGGAAAGGCAATTGAAAGAAATTTTTATTTATTCTAATGTGAACTATTACAGGAAATTTGTAGAGGAAAAAGAACAAGAAAAAAGTAGTTTATTATTCATAATACCTGAAAAACCTTCACTTCTATCCCTATAAGAACTTATTTCATTTTCTTCCCTCATCCTCCCTCTATCTCCTTAGATTTGTCCAAAGATTTCAAAACCAGGGCAGGAAGATATTATGGTAATAGTTTCTGAGAGGGGTTCAAAAACAGTAGGGAGTGGTCTGGCTCTAACTTACTGTAGGCACCATTATAGCCAGATCAGTTTTTAGTATAATTAATTTTTCTTAAATATTAATTATGAATCAACTCATGTGTGTTAAATTACTTAGTAAAAGGTTTGATGTGATATGAAAGTTCAATAAATATTAGTTCAATTATTTCTCAAAAGGCACTTTTAAAATCATTGAATTTAATTACCTCATTTTGACAAAGCAAATAGGGACCAGGTGTTAAAAAGTTATGTTATGTACCTAAAATATGATGTATTTTAATTCATTTTTAAAAATTAAGTTTCATGGCATATAAGTGAGTTAGTCTTTAATAATTATTAATGTGGTTTATGTATATGAAGTGTATAAATGGATTAAATTAACATCTTTACATTCTACATTGAAAACTATTCACTTAATGCTGTTAAATATTTTATATATGCTACCAAAAATAATTTTAACAAGGAAATTTTAAAAGTACATGATATAATAATTTATATATATTTATAAATCTTCTCACTTTTATATAATGGAAGCATATAAATGTAGCTATCATTTTTAAGAACTTACAATGGTACACTTTTCTCTATTGGACCAAGATTGTATTTAGGCCCATGAAAAGATCTATGATGAACATTTGTCAGGGCTTGAATTAAAATCACCTATATTAAAATCATACATTTGTCAAGCTCAATTTTATAAAATTTATAAATTTCATTAAATCTCTTTAAACACATTTGGAGATCAAACACTTAGAGATGACGTGCAATTGCATTTTGTTGAATAACGTAATAGCTCTTTTCTAAAAAGTTTGGGAACAAGATTATAAGATCCTTACCACGCTATTTAAAATAAATATATGCAGAAATGTTAAAATATATTTATAATCACAAATACTAATAGAATATATTATAATCTTAAGTCTTGATTTAAACTTTGAGTTTCTGCTTAGATCTCTAAGTGATAGAATATGTGATTCAAATCATATAAAATAGTATTAACTGAAGTATTTTGTGGTCTGTCCTGAATTTACTGCCTAACTTCACTTTCATTTGTCAACCATTTTAGTGAAGACTATAAAAGCTTTAAAAAGCAAGAATCTAAAGCATCTATCACTATTTGTTATTCAACTCATTAAATTTTATTTATTCTTGTGAGGAGGGCAGAGAAATGGTTTTCCTACCTGTCTCCCTTGCTGTGGATCTAAGATGCCTTATGTCCAGTCTGAAATCAGTGGATATTTTATTTAAATTTATGATCATGAGTAAATAAGTAAATATTATGAACTGATACAAATTGGAAAAAATGACAATTTATGATATAGTCAATGAATCATAGAAAGATTTAAAGGAAACTTGGAGATTATGAAGGCAGAGTAAAGTCAAGCTTCTAAGGGTTCGGATATTGGTGTTGATGATGCTTGAAACTGGACAATAGCTTTAGCACTTAAGGAAAGAATGATTTTAAAATTTTGCCATGTTAGGTACAATGCAACATCTTCCTAAAAAGTATTTGAAAAATCTGCACTATTCATTTCTCTCCCACTCTCTCAAAAATTTCTGCTAAAAATAGGCATTCCCTCTACAATATTTCAACATGCACTAGAGCTACCTGTGGCTGTAAAACTCTATACTGCATGTCATTCTTGGACATTTTTTATTTTAGAATATCCTTCTTTGTCTTTGCCTCCTTGTAATTGTGATTCATTGTTTATTTCTCAACACTTTGGAAATTAAATGGAACAAGACAAGTTCCATTTAATTCCATTCTGCCTCTGTATTTTTTTTCCAGCCCAACAACTTTCAACATGTTTTCAATCATATTTTCCTGAGTTCCTGGTTCCTCTTGATTACCTGCTTCTGGAAAAGATCCTCATGTCAATTTTTGTATTAAAATCTGCTACCTCAAACCATACATGGGTATGGCCTGATTTGACAAGAGTGGGATCATCACTATGTTCTGGAAACATTTAATTGTGTACAATGAACATTAATTACCACAGGCTGAAAGTGGCAATTTACTCTACTAGGCATTGAAGGAAGGAAACAAGAGTTTGCAAATTACTAATTATTGTTTAAAAGCAGAATGATATGAATGATAGAGGGGCACAAATAATATGCATTAATCAGAGAAGACAGAGCCAGCTTTGACTTTGACCTTGAAAAATGAAAACTATTTCAAAATAGAGAATAAAGAAAAATATATCTTTTGGCAGAGAAACTAGCAAATGGGAAGAAAATACAATAAAGGTATAATCTGTTCCTGTATTGGTGGAGTGGTGGTGTTCACTTAGGATGGCTGGTGATATATGGAGAATAATGAGACTATAAAGACAATTAGAATCAAATTGTGAAAATCCCTGAGTACCATGATGAACAGGGTACATGTTTAAGCAGTGGGAGGAAGGTTTTTAAGGAGAGGAGTAACCCTGGTTTGGGGTGGTTTGATATACAATTCACTGATACTGAATTTACTATTAACACAACTAATAACTAAATGTTGTTTTCCCAAGTCCTCATTTGTATAGCTGCATATTGTGTATAGCACCTAGATCAGGAGAACAACACAATCCTAATAAACCCCATCTTTTAAAGGAAATTCATCATCCCAACCTGCAGGAACTAGAGTATCCTAAAACTGATGTTTTAGCACTCACCCCCTGGATTTAAGTCAGTCATAGATTTGACAAAACACTGTCCTAAAAATGTACATAATTATGTTTTTCATATTTCTCCTCAATTAAAAATGAAAACAATAGCATTATTCCTTTTATACAGACCACATAGCCGAAGAGACCACTGCTACACCCAGCAGAAGGGCACAATAACATGATATGGAAACCCAGCTCTGCTCCTGAGTAGTTTGCTTAGTAGTAGTAACTAATACAGATGGACAAGCTATTTGTACTCTATGAATCTCTTAGTCTTCATTTGTAAAATGAATGGGGATAATGAGGCCAAACTTATAGAATTACTTTGAGAATCACAAATAATAATGTATATTTTCTTGGCTGATATTGGCATAAGACAAGCATTCAATACATAATAGCTCTTATATTGATGTGTTTTATGTCTCATACTAATATTAATAATAATTCTATTTCCTTTAAAAATGTTTTTATAGAATAATGTTAACTTACACCCAAAGAATATGACAATTGAAATATCACTTTTATTTTAGATAATACATTTATCCTCTCAACACATTATTGGAAAGGTAGGCTATCAACTGTCATTCTACCAAGAAGGAAACTTCTGTGTAATGAAGGTGTCAATACTGTTTTTGAGTCTCAGGACTCCAAATCATACTGCCTGCTAAGAGAGGCCATCCCCTGCTAAGAATTTATTTCTCTGGGAGACTTAATTTATTTGAAATAAAACCAATATTGCCATATTTGCTGCAGACTTAACAGGATATTTTCCTTTTACGGTTTCTTCTCAGTTGATCACTCAGAAGTCGTAGGAGTATTACCTACCCCTAATGCTTAACTTCATACCTATTAGAAATACTCAACATTTTCAATATTCTTTAGAAATATTTTAATATTATTTGAATAAGAAATGTATTTGGATGCAAGATTGTATTAAAGTTCCTTTTTATTTTTATTTTTAAGTTATGAACCATTTACCAACTCCCAAATGTCAAGTATGTATAGTATTTCTTTCTTTCTTCTATCCCTACCAAAATGACAATTTCCTATGTTGGAAAACAAAGAAGAGAATGTATTTAGAAATGTCTCTGTACGTCATTGGTTACATCAGGTTACCTTAGGATCTGATCAAATAAGCTCTATTGTTAGAGTCAGAAGTCTGAAAAGATACAGTTGTGTTCCATAGTAGAATAATCTTGCATTGATACTAAGTGGAAAATAAAAATATTTTCTAGTAATGATATAGCCTTTTTATTTCATCATTTTTCCAAGGCCTCCTTGTGCCTAATAATTTTAAATGTAAAAGATTGAATTAAAATGAACCATATTCTCTCACTAGGGGATAATGCTTTTGCTGCATCTTTATTTAGTACTTTTGACATTCATCAAAAATTTGCTGGATGTAAAATACAAGGTTCTTCCTTTGATCTTTCATGTACATACCAGCCAATTTGATCTAAAAGAGTCTTCTTGTGCTCAGAGTTACTCCCTTACTCTATTTGAAAACCTTTAATGACTACACATTTCTCAGAAAATAAACTTGAAATTACTTAACCTCACATGCAAGGCTTTTACTATCGCTATAAAAACTGCTTTCCCATTTTTATTTCCAACCATGAACCCTACTTTTTGGGCACTTTGAATTGGGCTCCACTTTCCAAATGTACTTTTCACTTTCTGATCTTTTGTTTGTGTCATTTCTTTTAGAAGAAAAGGAATCCTTCCCCTTTCCAGTTAATATCCTACCTTGACATTGCCTGGAATGCAACCAGGGATCTTGAAGTGTGTGATGATGTTTGAGAATTTGGGAAGTACATCACTTAGAGAAATTCTGAGTTATTGAGTTCTTGTATTTCAGGTTGGCAACAAACGTGCATTTTCTAACTTGCCAACAAGGTAGTTCTAAGTTCTTTCATTTTAAAAATGACACATTTTCATCTGAAAGAAGGGCTCAATAGAAGTAAAATCTAATGGAAAAATATTGCTTTATTCTAAGAAGGATTTGTCACCATCACATCATCTGTCTCTAATATCTTGCTAGATTGATTGGCAGGTGAAATTTGTCACAAATTTACTGAAATATTCCATTTTTGAATCTGGAAAATTAAACATTGAGTAGTTTCAGGAAGTATTGACAATTTTCATTCAGATCAGGAGACAACTCTTATTTAATCTCGGCACTCATCATCATTAGCTCTTTATTCTTCAACAGTATTCTTACAAAGGATATCATTTCATTTTGGTTTAACTCAACATATTGAGCTTCAAAAATAAGTCTGCATTAAGAATGAGCCATCTAATAAACAGTGAATAGGAGACCAGATGCCTGGAGGCCCCTTAAGTCACCAGAGTATTGGAATAAAGAAGTGTTTCATGGGCTGCATATTTATGACATGTTACTCTAAAGTCCATTGAGTATTAGAAGCAACAAATTTTGTGTTTTTACTTTATGGTTGCAAAACATTGAATTATCTAAAAATTAAAGGATAAAAGGTGAAATTACAAGTTGTGTGGCAACATCACTACAGCTCAAAATGTATCGATTGGGCTATAATGATGCTTCTTTAATCATCAACATCTGCAAATATTTATCATTACAATTGGTATCTTTCACTGTTCTAAATACCACATTAATGCCACATAATTATATTATGACATGTAATGTAGTATTACAAAAAGAAGTCAGGGTAGAGGGCTCCCATTTATTCCTAATTAGCTTGGGACATGGTTTAGCAATTCTAAATTATGGTTTTAAATTTCTCGACCTTATGAGTGTTTCATCAACCATCCGTTGTGTAGAATAATCAACCAGACATTTAGGGTTATAAAGTCAAAGTGAGTTTATAAATGGTATACAGAGAGAACGAGCTTTGTAATAAAACGAAAATGCATTCTAGGCACATACATGTTCTATTTATGTAGTGCATTTGCAAGTGTGATTTCTTAGGGTCAAAGTAGTTTATTATGTTTTACAAATATTCAGAACCCACTAACATTGTGTGTTGATATGGAAAAGTTTATATGCGTTACATGAGTATACTAAAATGGGATTATTACTTAACCTAATCATAAAAATTATGTGAGCAGATTTTGAATCCTTTTTGCTTAAAACATTTCACACATATCAAACCCTGCCTCTTTAATCTTTACTATCACAAAGTTGTATCAACAAGGTCTAGCAAATTCTTACAATTCAATAATAAAACTTCAGTGGTGTCAGCCTTCTATCTTTATTGTTTTTGCCTTACTTAATGTAATAAATGTCTTCATAGAGCATTTTTGTAATTTTGTGCTTTCTAGTAGCTTTGCCAGCCAGAGTGATATACAAAATATCTAATAAATGGGAAGGAACAGAGACTAACCAATCACCATGAGTTCCTGGACTAGTCCCCAGGATACCACAGTTAACCAGAACAGTTGCTGCCATAAAAAGGGAATATACTTGGCCCGGTGTGTTCCAGTTGCATGTCATTCCTGCTCTGAAGTGGATGTTCTCCACTGTGATTTGGATGACAAGAAGAGCAATAATGATAAAATAAGTTCTCTAATATCTCTCAAAGAATAAAAAGCTCTTATTTTTTGAAGTAAACTATAAAGGGATCATTTGATGATTTGTTGTTTACTTCTGGTTCTTTTGATTAATTCAGTATTCAAGGGGCTTTTGACTAATTTTCAGGTCTTTTTGCATTATAAGGCTGTTATGTATAATTTGGAAGATACCATATCCCATCACCTTGTGCTATGTATACAATCTTCCATTGTCTGAACTATGAAAGTACTGTTATGTGGGGTGTCAGAAATTCATGGTCCTAGACCCAGATATGCTACCAACAAATGTGCTCTCAGATTAATTATATCTTTTGGACTTCAGTTTCTTTACTTGCAAAACCCAGATTTCAAATTACCGATCTGTAAATATTCGTGTGACTTAATTCATTGACTGAAAATAGGTTGGAAATAAAGACAGATATTTCTAGGTTTATATCCAGACTCTCAGTATGAAAAATAGAGCATTTATTTTTAGTGTTATTCTAAGGCCAATCATATAGTGGAATTTTGGTCATGGACTCAGGGCATTAACTAATTTCAAACTTATACTCAACAAATTCCATGCTCACTAGAGATTAAGCAGATGTTAAGTTTTTCTTATAGTTTAGATACTAATTTTTAAATTCCATCAGACAGTAAGAGGTAGTGGAATAATCAAAGAGATACATTAAGCAGTTATAAAGAGGATCTTTCATCTGTCCCTTAATACAATTTTCACTTTACTTTTAAGTTGTGATCATTTTTCTTGTAATGAATTGAAATTTATCTTTGTACTACAACAGAAGATGTAATTCTCTAAGTATTTTGATGATTTTAATATGATCGCAGGAGGCAACCCTAAGGAAACAAATATTTGAAAATAATTCAGTATACTGGCTATGAAAATAATACTACAAACTACTAATATGAGTTTTATCGGGTCATTTAGTTGAATCTGGTTATTCAAGTAACACTAGGAAAGGGTTATTGAGCACTCTACTGGAAATTAAAACAGTATTCCTCAAATCCAGCTATGAAAAATTAGACTAATTTTGGGAACTTAGAAAAAAATGTTGATATCTGAGCTCTGAACAACTCAGAACAATTTCTTCATAATTTTTGAAACAATTCATTCAAAACCAATTCATTTAGAATATTTTGAGACATTAAGTTAGAGCAACAATATATACCTAAAATAAATAATATGACAATTACTCAAACTATTATGTGATTAGAGATATTAAGGCCGTGTTCCCCAAATCTGTTGCACATCCAGATTGCCTGAAGAAGTTTTTAAAAATACTGATTTCTGAATCCCCCTCCATACATTCTGATTTAGTTAGTATGAGGTGAAACATGGGTAGTGAGTTTTTTAAACCTCCCCAGGTGATACTAATGTGAAACAAACTCTGAAACCCACTACATTAAAGAATGCTTCTGTATCAATAATTTTATTTTATAATAATTCATATTAAAATGTAAAAGTCTAAAAAATAGCTGTTCAGAGGTCTCAAAAAGAAAAAAAAAACAGAAATATAAGATGTTCAGAATGCAGTATTCCAGTTAGAACTCAAGTATTGCTCAACAGATGGTGCATAAAGTACTGTTCCTTTAGAAATCTATTTTGTCCACGTATAAGACATTGTTTTTAAAAATACCTTTTAGCACATTTGTGATATAAATTATGCAGAAAATTGGAAATATTGGGAGTTGTAAATGTTAAAAACAGATATACTGCCTAATTTTTATTGCCAGTTCATCTGGATTATTATTTTCACTTGCTTGATCTAAAATTTTAAGGATAGATTCAAGTTTGCTAATGCCAGTGGATGTTCCTTTTCAAAAAATGTTTTGGCTTTATTTTTTTTTAACAACTCCAATACTGTTCAGTAATGAAAAAAACAGATTTTTTTCAATTGTTCTCTCTGTTGGTGATTTTGAATTGCAGGTAGTATGAAACCTTGCTATGTATTTTTCGAATTGTGTTAGAAGGTTATTTATACTTATTTATACATATAAAGTATAAATAAAGTATACTTATACTTTAAGTATACTTTATACTTAAAGTATAAATAAAGCATACTTTAAAGTATACTTAAAGTATAAATAAAGCATACTTTATTTATACTTTATACGATGTTTCTTTCATTTTGTTTTGATTATTTTTTTGTTTAGGTAAATCTATATTGGGCATGCAAAAGAATGGAGTGCTTTAGGTGAACTGCACTACTCTTGGTGAAAATAGATTTGTATTCCTGACATTAAAGCTAATCTTCCAGTCATTAAGCAATGTGAATAAGATTGACAAAACTGAAATCATTAGATGATCATTGAATTATACAGGCAGTATAGTGTATTTACTGCCTGTGCAATTACTTGAGCAAAGGGGGACTTCAATGTCACTTTCCAATAGGCATGGACTGAGAATACGTAGCAATAAAGTGCAGGCATGTCATTAGTGTAATAAATACTTAAGAGTGCCTGATCTTTAATGTCATCAATACTTTCAAAATAATAATCCCCCCTAATATTTGGTAAAACTCTAAATGCTATTCCCAATGTCTTAGGAGACTTTACTGATTCATTTTTGGTAAGATCTCTAAATTATAAAGCAGATTAATAGTTATAAATTTATAAACCATGGGAAAATAGACTCAATAATAGCCTGACATTCTGTCCCTTGTCACTCACTGCTACTCATCGAATCACAGCTGATTCTTGTAGCCTGGAGGAGAGCCTGCATATTTTGACACATTAAAGCAGAAGTGTCTTTGTTCAAGGGCTTGGTAGATAGGACATAAAAAAGATGAGATACTTGAGAAAAAGTCTTGTACTGTAGTGGAATCTAACGCAAAGCTTATAGATGAAGCTATTATATCAGTGTTGGAAGGAGAAAGGGAATAAATTGATCTGTGTACAAATCTTACCGGAGCATGGATGGGGCATTATTCCTGCGGCTTTGTGGAAATCAGCTCCTACTAGCAGAGATAAAAGCACTGCAGGGGAATTATAACACCCAACTTATAACAACATATATGTCTTTCATGTCAGAGTAGAGTACCCTCAACCCAATTTTCTAAACTAATCACACTTTGGACTCTGGAGAAGAATGTAATCTACATTTTATCTATCTTTTTTTTTTTTTTTTTTTTGCTCACTTAGTTTACTTTTTTTAATTGCTATTACAAAGAATGTTGCTATTAATATCCTTATATAGGCTTCTTTGTGTTCCTGTGGAAGAGCTTCTTCAAGGCAAATGTCTGGAAATGAAAAAGCTATACTATTTATTATGCATATTTTCATCTATACTAGGTATTTTTAAATTGTATTTCAAAGTGATTCTACTAATTTGAATTCCAACTAGCTGTTCATAAGAATTTATATTGCTTCATATTCTTTCCAGAATTTTATTGCCAGACTTTTTAATGTTTGCCCTTATATGGTTGTGGTTTTAATTTTAATTCTCTTAATTACCAGAGAAGTTGAGCTTTCCTTTATTTATGCATCACAATTTTGATTGCCTCTTATGTGAATTTGTCTCTCCATTTTTCCAAAGGGTTTATATTTTTCTCTGACAATATCCCTGTACATTTTATCTGAAACAAAGAAAATCATATAGTTTTTCTATAACTATGACTTCTGATTGTCTTCCAATTTCCACTCTCCCTACTTTTTAAATAACAGAATTCTCTATTTTAGTTGAGTGCACTGTCACCTGTATATATTATGAATACTACATATTCCAGTCTTCTTTGTAAGTAAGTACAACCATGAGTTTAAGTTCTGGCCAATGAGATATAAGCAGACGTGTTGAGTGGAACTTCCAGAATGTCTACTTAAATGGCGAGAGACTCTTTTAGCTGGTACCAGACTACCTCTTCCAATATAAGCCACTATAAAGCTTCATTAAGTAACTAAGTGCCTATTTTTAGACATTATACAAAAGAAATATGATCCCAAAGAGAAGTATAACAAATGAGGAAAACTCAACAATTGCCCCAGATTTTTATCTAGAAGCACTTTCTAGAGCTTGGTACAGAAGGGAAAATTCAATGACCAGCTATCTCACTGAGCCAAGGAAAGAGAGATTGTTGGACATCTTGAATTTGTAGGGAACAGTTCTGTAGAGAAGTGAGATATGTAGAAAAATAACTTTAGAAATCTGCACAAAGTTCTCCTTGCATTATTGTTTGAACAATTGTTTGAACAATTGTTTGAACACCAAACTTCTAATATGCCACAAGACCAGGCAAAGAACGATTACTGGAAACTTTAAATGGAACAACTTAGAAGTTAAATGTTATTCAGCAATAAAAAAAAATGATAATCTACCAATACACACAAAAAAACTAATAAATCTCAAAAATAATATGTAAGAAAGAAACCAGAAACAAAAGAATACACATTGTATAATCCTATTTATATCAAATTCTGGAACAGGCAATACTAACCTATACTAAGAGAAATCAGATCAGTCTTTGCTTATAACTGGAAAGTAAAGTGATTGACTGATGCATGAGGAAACTTTTTGGAAGGATGGAAATGTCCTAAATCTTGATTCTGGCTGTGATTACACAAACATATACATATGTCAGAATTCACCAAACTGAAATTCATTGACCTGGAAATAATAGGTGCATTTTACTACATGAAATTTACAACTTAGTAAAGTTAATTTTTTAAAAAGAAGTGCCATTTCTTTTTTTTCCATTTATTTCTTTTTTTCCCCATTTATTTCTTGGAATGAGAATGTGATAACTGGAACACTAGCAGATACACCAGACTATAAGAACAGGATCTATTTCCTAGGGGGTACTGGAGACATAAATGAAGGACCTCCATTCTCTAGCAATGATATGGATCCCCCAAAGCAATTTTAGACTCTTCATCTTTGATGTTCTTTTACACAAGAGAAAAATTAACTTATATATTGTTTAAGCTACTACTCTTCAGTATTATGCTCCTTGAAGCTGCAACTAATTGTAAATAATACATACCACTTCCACGAAGAAATAATATTTTAATTAAGAAAATTAAATCAGTGTTTTAATTTATCATATAAAACACTAGAAACAAAAAAACAAAACTTATAGGCTTTAATGAAGAAAAATATTGCAATTCAAATATTCTATACCCATGAGAGACCTATGTAAAGACTAAGGAAAGATTTGTCAACATAGAAGGATTCAGAGTAAACTGTATGAAGAAATTATTTAGGAAACTACTCTAATTAAATTAAAATAAATAAAAAAAAAGTAAATCAGAATGAATTTCCAAGATAGTGGAAGAATGAAATTATAACAAATAATAGAGAGTCATAAATTCTGTAATAAATTAATAAATATGAATTAATGATGACACTACAACTTGAGGTTGGTAAAATGTGTTAACAATTATACACACACACACACACAGAGCTAAGAGAAGAAACAATAGCTTAGAACAAAAATTCTAAAGTTTTTTTTAAGAATTAAAGATAATTTAATAATTAAAGATAATTTTTTTAATAATTAAAGATAATTGGGAGAATTAAAATGATAGAAAGTCGTCATTTCAATGGTGAAGTGATGAGAAAGTAGGTAAACAAAACTGAATAGAGATGGAGTATTTGTTCTTTAAATTTAATGTCATAGTAGGGAAATATAGATCTAATATCACTTTAAAGATAAAACGATGATAGTAGACAAATTGAGGTACATAATGAAACTTCCAAATTAGTAGGAATGTGAGTAATAATAAGACACTTGCTCAGTCGAACAAAATAAGAAAAGGGTAAAATATAAAATGATAAAAAATTGGTAATAGGAAATATTATGAGACGAAATAATTATAATAAATATGGATGAGCTCATTACCCTAGCGAGAAACATATACTTTAAAATAGTCTAAGATTTGTAAGAGTTATCGCCAAGTTCTGGCTGTTAGTGATGACATTATACACATTTAGAAAGAGGATTCATTGAATTGTATGTTGATTACACAGTTTTTATGAATTTCTCAATTAATACCCATTTGTATAAATATCCTCCTTTATCAATTTCAGTTTTAAAATGGCTAGATATCCTGAATTATCTTGCTTATCTTCCCTTTTATCTCCCTTTCTCATACTAATAGCATTTTTTGTCTATTATAACATGTCTCTATTATATTCTCTCTAATATTTACTATAATTTTTCTGTCTCCACATTGTGACCTCTTGAGAGAGAAGGCATTCTGTATTATAATAGCTTAAGCAATGGTCTATTGTAAAGAAAGCCTGTCTCTCTCCTTATTATAAACTCTTTGTGTGATTCCTTTGGGCACATTTCCATCATTTGTAGGGCCTAAGAAAAGATTTTGCCAAAGAATGAATTTAACCTAAGTGATTGTTGAATAAAATTCTATTTTATATATAGAATATTTCCAACGATAGGAAATACCTTGAGAAACATAAATGTGAAAATGAAACATCAGAAGGGCCAGAAAATGGCATGTACATCAAGTTCTAATACTCACCTTCTTCATAGTAGCTCTTTTATTTTTAATGAAAATATATGCTCTCTTATTTGATGACATGTCTACTAAAAGTAGCCATCCCTTTTTGTAGCTCATAGAAGATTAAAAGAAGCATATTAAAAAGGTGCTATTGGATAAGAGGATTATAAAAGTAGCTGCCAGGTAAACATGTAGCAATGAGAAAAGATTACTAATTGCATACATGTGAATAAAATAGAGAAACAATTATTCAAAGCAGATTTGAGAATTATAATGGTAAAATGCCCTAGAAGCTTAATCACCCCTTTGGACTTTTTTTTTATTATCCCACAAACAATAAAAATGTGTACAATGATGTCATTGATACTTAAAAATGTACAAAGTCTTTCATAGTCCATTTATTATGGAGACAATGCAATGCAATTTTAAAGTATTGCTATAAAAATAGAAAAAATGAAGAAAGTTAATTTATTGAAACACTCACTTAGACCAACATCTCATTTTATGACAATGCCCAAGTGATCCTTCATTTTACATTTTTTAATGTTCTTTTAAATATGGTATGATCCATGTATATTTCTGCTAATTCATTAAACATCACTGAAAAATAGCTAACGTACAAGAATAATTTCTATTGCATAGGTGAAGATATAAGTTTGCAAATAACACAAATTCCTACACAACAACTAATTTGGATAATAATTTTGAAAAAATAGAAGTTATAAGTGTTTTGTCCTTGCCTGTCAAGAAATTTGATCTACTTTTCATATACTTCATAGTCTGAAATAGTCCCTCAAATGTACACTTGCATGTTTGCTTTTATCCTTTTAATGATTTTTTGCTTAATTTACTCTATTATTAGAGGTAGAGAATTACAATCCACTGACTTTCATAAGTCAGTTGAGTGCAGCAATTCTTTCAGAGAATCTGCTTTGTTTGAGCTATAATAGCTCAAAGTATTATAGGCTAGGGCATCGTTAAACCTCCCTGTAGGAACTGAGGAAAAGAATAGAGTAGTAAACAGGAATAAAGAAAATACCCAAGTGGACAGATATAGCCTACATTTTGCAGTGGTTGAATGCTCTGGACTTTATTTTGTTTTTTATTTATAATTGACACATAATTGTACATATTTATGAGTCTGCTGTGGTGTTTTAATGATTATACATAGTATAATAACCAAATTGCAGCAATTATCATATCCATCAGGGTAAACTTATCATTTCTTTGAGGTAACAGCATTCAAAATCTTCTCTTCTATTTTACTGAAATACACAATACACTGCTATTTGCTATAGTCACACGGTATAGTGTAACAGAACACCAAAACTTACTCTTGTCTAACTGTAACTTTGTATCCATTGGTCAACCTCACCTAGTCACACCATGACCCTATATCCCCCTGCCTCTGGTAACCACTCTTCTACTCTCTAGTTCTAAGAAATCAACTCTTTTATATTCTACATATGAGTGAGGTTGTGCAGTGTTTGTGTTTCTGTGCATGGTTTATTCACTTAACATAGTGTCCTCCAGGTTCATCAATGTTGCTGCAAATGAGAGATGTCATTGTTTTATGGCATAACGGTATTTCATTGTTTACATATACCACATTTTCTTTATCCATTCATCTGTAGTAGACCATTAAGGTTGATTTCATAACTTGGCTACTGTGAATAGCACTGCAATAAACATGGGAAGGCAGGTATCTCTTTGACATACAGAATCCATTTCCTTTGGATATATACCAAGTAATGGAATTTCTGCGTCATATGGTAGTTTTATTTTTAATATTTTGAGGAACATTCATACTGTTTTCCATAATGGCTACACTAATTTATATTGTCATCGACAGTGTATATGAGTTCCCTTTTCTCTG
This sequence comes from Microcebus murinus, assembly GCF_040939455.1. NCBI lineage: Eukaryota > Metazoa > Chordata > Mammalia > Primates > Cheirogaleidae > Microcebus > Microcebus murinus. The sequence continues at coordinate 72,713,020 of NC_134108.1, forward strand.
CATCCTTCCCAACTTTTGTTCTTTTATCTTTTTTATAGTAGCCATTCTAACTGGGATGAGATAATATCTCAATATGGCTTTGATTTGTATTTTTGGATATTTTCAATGTTGAGAATTTCTTCATAAATCTGTTGTCCATTTGTATTAATATGTCTTCTTTTAAGAAATAGTTACTCAGATCTTTAGCCCATTTTTAATCTGATATTTGGTTTTTTTGTTTGTTTGTTATTCAGTTGAGTTCATTATATATTCTGGATATTAAGCCCTTGTCAGATATATAGTTTGCAAATACATTCTCCCATTCTGTATGTTGACTCTTCATTTTATTGTTTGTTTCTTTTGCTGTGCAGAAGATTTTTAGTTCAATATAATTTGCCTATTTTTGCTTTTGTTGCCTAGGCTTTTCAAGTCTTATTCAAAAAATTATTGACCAGTACAATTTCATGAAGCATTTCTTCTGTGTTTTTTATAGTTGTTTCATAGTCTTTGGTCTTACATTTAAGTCTTTAATTTACTTGAAATTAATTTTTGGACATGGTGAAAGATAAAGATCTAGTTTCATCCTTCTGCATATAGATATCCAATTTCCTGGCATCAATTATAGAAGAGACTATACTTTTCTTAATGTGTGTAATTGACACCTTTGTAAAAAAGTCATTTGGCTGTAAAGGCATAGATTGCTTATTCTGTTTCATTGATGTGTGTGTGTCTATTTTCATGCCAGTCATATGCTGTTTTGCTTACTATAGCTTTGTAGTATATTTTTGTAGTCAGTTATTGTGATGCCTCCGGTTTGTTCTTTTTGCTCAAGATAGCTTTAGCTATCCACAGACTTTTTTTTTTTTGAAACAGAGTCTCACTCTGTTGCCTGGGCTAGAGTGCCATGGCATCAGCCTACCTCACAGCAATTTCAAACTCCTGGGCTCAAACAATCCTTCTGCCTCAGCCTCCCTAGTAGCTGGGACTACAGGCATGCATCACAATGCCCAGCTAATTTTTTTCTATATATTTTTAGTTGGCCAATTAATTTCTTTCTATTTTTAGTAGAGACAGGGTCTCACTCTTGCTTAGGCTGGTTTTGAACTCCTGAGTTCAAACGATCTGCCCTCCTCAGCCTCCCAGAGTGCTAGGATTACAGGCGTGAGCAACCGTGCCTGGCCTATCCAGAGTCTTTTGTATTTTCACATCAATTTTAAGATTGTTTTCTCTATTTCTGTGAAGAATGTCATTGATATTTTGATGGGGATTGCATAGAATCTGTAGATTCTTTGGGGGAATATGGACATTGTAATAATACTAATTTTTTCCAATCCATGAATATGAGATATTTTTCCATTTATTTTTCTCATAAATGTCTTTCATCAATGTTTTATAGATTTTACTGTAGAGGTCTTTCACATCCTTGGTTAAGTTTATTAACCTACATACTTTTTTTGTTAGCCTTTATATTATAAATTGAATTGCTTTCTTGATTTCTTTTTTAAATACTTCATTATTGGCATAAAAGATTACTGATTGTTGTATCCTGTAACTTTACTAAATTCATTCATTCAAAAACTAACAGTTTTTTAGAGATTTTTTTTAATTTCAAAATATTAATGGAGTACAAATGTTTTTGCTACATGGATACATTGTTAAATGCTTAAGCCCAGGAATTTAGTGTGCCCATCACCAGAATAGTGGTCATAGTACCTGACAATTAAGTTTTTATTCCTCACTGCCTCTCTACTTCCCCCTTCTTGGTTTTCAAAGTCCTTTGCTGCTCTTTTATCTTTCTCTCTTTCTTTCTTTCTTTTTCTCTTTCTTTCTTCCTCTCTTTCTCTCTCTCTCTTTCTTTCTCTCTTTCTTTCTCTCTTTCTTTCTTTCTGTCTTTCTTTCTGTCTTTCTTTCTGTCTTTCTTTCCTTTTTTGTTTTTCTTTTGAGACAGTCTTGCTCTGTTGCCGGGCTAACTCACTGCAACCTCAAACTCCTGGGCTCAAGCAATCCTCCTGCCTCAGCCTTCCGAGTAGGTGGGACTTCAGGTGCTCACCACTTTCCTGCTCTTTGTGTTCATGTGTATCCATTCTTTAGCTCCTACTTACTAGTGGGAACATGTGGTATTTGTTTTTCCATTCTTGTGATACATGATACTTCACTTAGGGTAATGGCTCCATAAAGATTTACTTTTGCTGTGAATAAGGCTAATTTTTTTTCTGTATTTGGGTTACTTAAATTATGCCGTATACAGCTGTTTTCTGGCTTTAACCTATAAGAAATTAAAAGGCAGGTAAACATTTAAAAAGTGTTAAGTAAACAGAAATTCAAGATTATTGCTCAAAGTCATAACATATGTGTTACTGGTGTATTTACACAGGGAAAGTCACAAATTTGTGTGTAATAAAATTCATCCAGGTTGTTGAACTTCTAGCAATAATTAAAGATTGATACAAACATTCAAAATCAAATAAAGTTGTGTTATTTAAAAACAAGAATTAATACTTAAGCTTTTTTAGCACTAAAAAATAGTATATGCAATCCCTGATGAACATAACTGCAAAATTTCTCAACAAAATACTAGCACACCAAATTCAACAACACATGAAAAAGGTACTATGCAACATGATCAAATACTATTTATCCCTGGGATGCTAGAATTGTTCTACATATGCAAGTAAATCAACATGACACACTACATCAACAAAATAGAAAAAAACTCTTAATAGACACAAAAAAATGCTTAAAATGTTCAATATTTGTTCATGATTAAGACTCAACAAATCAGTATAAAAAGAACTTAGCATAATAAAGTATATGTATGAAAATCACACAACTAATGTCAAAATTATGGGAATAAATTGCAATTTTTTTTTCTCTAAAACCTGGTACAAGGCAAGGACACCTACTCTCACCACATCTATTCAACATAGTTGAATAGACAGAGTAACTAGACAAGGAAAAGAGATAAAGAGAATTCAAATCAGAAAGAAAGAAAGAAAATTATTTCTGTCTGCAGAAGACATAATCATATATGTATAAAATCCTAAAATTGCAACAAGTAACTATAATAACTAAAGAAAAATTTTAGTAAATTTGTAGGGTACAATATCAACATGCAAAAATTAGTCACTTTTGTATATTGTACGAGCTATCCAGAAAGGAAATTAAGAGAACAATCCCATTCACAATAGCAAAAAATAAAATAAAATGAACTTAACGGAAGAGATAAAAGATTTGTACACTGAAAATTATAAAATATTCATGAAAAAATTAAAGACACTGATAGATGGAAAGACATTTCATGTTCATAGATTCAAAGAAGTAATGTTGTTAAGTGTCCATACTACCCAAATGATCTACACATTCAATGCAATGCCTATGAAAATCTCAATGTTGTGAAGCTGTTAAATTGAAAAAACTGTTTCTCTGCATCTGTAAAAAAAAAAAAAAAAAGAGTCTCTTAAGATTATTAATATTCAAATATTCAAAATTTATGGACCACTGACTTTCAATTCAATGTGTCCTGTTTTTAAAAAAGATAATTTAAAAATATCTAAAGGGAAAATGTATATAACATATAAAAATACTCCTACAACCTGGAATATCTACCGCTAATATTTTGTCATATTTGCTTCTCATTATTTTTAAAAATAAAATAAAACTTTACTGGTTTAGCTGAAATCTTTAATGAATCCCCTCGGTACTATTCTCCTGAAAACTTCTTAGAGGAAAACACTGACTTTCATGAGAATCCTTCCAATCTGTTTATGATAAAAGTATCTCTTATGTCTTTTTAAACAATACATGATAATGTATTCTATGTATCATCATCTATCTTTCTATATCTATATAGCACTATTTTCAATATCTCCTATATCGATCTGGAAATAGTACCAACATTTTGAGCATTCCACTGTTTAAGAATTTTTAGATTCTTTCAAATTTTCCATGATTACAATTATTTCTGAAATGCAAATCTTTGCATAGGTGTTCTTTTTCCTCTGGAGTATATTGCCAGAAATGAAAATGTTGAATTCTTGGGTATCTACTTTTGCAATTCTGCAAGATATTGCCACATTTCTTTTCAAAGCAGATGTGTCATTTACAATGTAACAAACATGGTCATGCATATATTTTGTCAATCTTATGGGTAAAATAGTATCTTGTTTCATATATTTTACATTTTAATAATAATACATGCAATGATCAAATTTAATTATTTTTGATAGATACTTAATTTATTTCCATATCTTAGCTACTGTGAACAATGCTGGAATGAACATGGAGGTACAGACATCTCTTTGACATACTGATTTCAATTCCTTTGGACATACACCCACAAGTGGGATTGCTGCATCATATGGTAACGCTAGTCTTAGTATTTTGGGGAAAGTTCTATGTGGTTTTCCAAAAAGGCTGTACTCATTTACATACCATTAACAGTGTATAAAACTTCCCTTTTTACATCCTTGCCAACACTTTTATCTTTCATCTTTCTTTTTATAATTTTTTGTTATTTATTTATTTATTTGATTACAAATTATATAGTATATATGATTACATAACTAGGGTGTGCACATTTAAAGTAAAACATATACATGAAACTTATCAAAGCTTATAAAGTGTATGACTAAGAAATGGATTATCTGATAACTTCATTATTCTGAAATTGCTACTTTTAGATGTTTGGTTACAGGATTTTCTAGATATTTTTTAAGTATATGCTAACTATATACACTGCAATGAAATTTTGTATGGATTATATAAAAATGAGATAGTAGCTGGAGAGGTAAGTAAATTCCAGAGAAGTTTTCTGAGAAGGAAGTAATAGTAGCATAGATGCATACTGCCTGAATAGAGTAGAGAGAAAAGTGAATAATGTTAGAAAGAGGAGAATTATTACAAAGATGTCCTTGAGTATTTAAGAGGAGACAGGATCAATTATCCAAGTTAAGGACATGGACAATTTATAGTTTCAAGAGGAAGGCAGAATTTGTGGGTATAGATTATGTTAGATGAGTATATATGAGGTGGAAGTTTATAAAAGCCCTTTTCTAATTGCTTCTGATCACTCATTTGTTTAAGAAGCAAAATCATTAGCAGACATTGAAAAGGGAAAGATATTACAATACTGAAAAGAGCAAGAGAATGAAAGGACTAGAAAAAATAGCAATATTTTGAGGCAGCCCCATTAGCTCAATTAATGGCTGTGTTTACGAATTGAAAGTCAGCTTGGTTTGTGACTTTTTCTCTGTTCATGTTCACTTTGCAGGTGGGGAGCAGATGGAAAATTAGATTAAGTTGATTATGTATTTGCCCATCAAGTACCTGAAACAGGAAAGTCACAAGGAAGTTGAAAAGTTACCATGAAATGATTATTATGATTGACTATGGATGCTTGGTTGAATAAGGAGAGAGGATGTACTAGTCTGTTCTGGCAGCCATAACAGAATATGTAGAATGTTGGCTTAAACAACATAGGTTTATTTTCTGACAGTTCAGGATGCAGGAAGTCTAGGATCAAAGTGCTGGCAGTGTTATTTCTAGCGAAGCCTCTCTTCTTGGCTTGCAAACAGCTTCCTTCTCGCTATGTCCTCACATCACCTTTCTTCTGTGTGCACCTAAAAAGATACATATATATACGGAGAGAGGTCTGTGGTGTCTCTTCTTCTTCTTATGAGGACATTAGTACTATTGGATTAGGGCCACAGCTTTATGGTGTAATTTACCTCCTTAAAGTCCCTATCTCTGAATATAGTTACATTGAGGGTTAGGACCTCAATCTATGAATTTGGTTGGGGTGGGGCACAATTCAGTGCATAACAAAGGTGTCCATGAAGGGGTGATAGAGAGGGATAAGGTGATAGGATCAATGGATTATAGATCTATATGCAGTAGAAGAAATAATAACCATACTTAAGTAGTAGGACTTTTAAAATAAATTATTCATATGAAGTATCTGGCAGGTAGTCACTAAATACCAGCTATTACTCCCTGCTATTATTACCATGTAATGATAATTATGATAACCTGCAATAATACTGGCTATAATGCAATAAATATTATAAAAGAATAGATTGTACATTTTAAAGTAAAAGGGGAAATGCAATGAATTTTGTCTAAGTTAATGGGAAACCAAAATAACTTTTAATTGATTTGAAACTTTCACTCACTTAGAAGGTGTCTCACCTAACTGGTCTAGCTAGGGTAAGGACACAGTAATTGTCAGCTCTTATTATTATGGCTCATATTGTTGTTGTTCTTGTTATTATCATTAGCCATGTGTCAGGTACTTTTGCTAGGCCATTAATATATTAATCCTGACCACAAACTGTGTGATCAATATACTTATTCCAATTCAGGCAATAAGGAATAGAAAAGTTTACTAGCCCAAAATAATAGTAAAGAGCATAGCTGAAATTTTATCTGTCTTTTTAGACTCTAAAGACACTACTAAAATAAGAAAAATAAATAACTTAATAGAAAAATAAGCCAATAATTAATTTTACTCCTAATAGGTATTTGATGGCGATTTCTCATTTTAACAAGTTATGGAACTAAACAGTTCTCTGAACCATATAGTTTTGTGGATTGCTCTGCTGAGATTCCTAACTCAGTTCAGGTGTTAGGCCTATGCTAACTAAGTTTTTCTCTTTTCACTGCTAGATTAGAAAATATATCTTTGTTTTACTTCAGAAAGATTAATGTAACTTAACTCTTACTTGATCAGTGCTAAAATTATACACTAATAGAATATTTTGTCTACAGATACCTATTGTCAAAGTAAATGTTGTAGATGATTAAATTTGGTCAGCATATGCAATGTGGCAATTTCCAAAAGTTTGATGAAAGAAAATCCATACTGAATTTCTTTCACATAAGTAGTTCTAAAACTCACTATAGAAAGACAAGATGATTATATATATATATAGATAGTATGAAATTAAAAGTGTTATATTAAAATTAATATTTGCCTCTTACATAAATGACTTAAAATACTACAAGTAATAGAACAAACCATTAAAATTTTAAAAAGCATGAATAAAGTATAGACATTAGCTAATAATAATATGTCAGTAATGGCTTATTAGTTGTGATAAATGTACCATAGTAATAAAAGCTGTTGACAATAGGAAAATTGAATGTAAAGTATACGGGAACTCTACTGTCTTCACGATGTTCCTATAAATCTGAACCTGTCATAAAATAAAATAATATTTTAAATATTAGTATTAATTTTCATATACTTAATGAGTATTCTAATCTCTTAGGTAAAATGTATGATGCCCAATTTATTGGAGGGGTTTTCCTAAAAATAGCCTTGTCCTATCCACCATGGAAAGCATAATATAGAGGTAATTATGCGTGTGTTCTAGTCCTGACTGCTTGGATTCAATCTCAACTTCCCTTCTTAGTCTCTATGTGACAATGGAAAATTTTCATAATTGTATCCATTATTTTATCATCAATTTAATGGATATAATGACAGTATTACTTTATTGGGTTACTGTGAATCAAACATACACAATTAGAGCATGCTTAGCAAATAGTAACTTTTCCATAATTTTTAAATAAATGTCCCCCTTTATTTTTCCCTTTGGTATAGCCATATTTTATTTTATTTTCTCCTAACATTGTTTCTCTATCAATCACAAACCTTTTGAAATGAATTTATATATTATTTTTCCTAGAATTTTGAGATTGAGAGACATGGTAAAATATCTTGCTCCACACCATTTTAAGAAGACAACTGATGGGATAAAGCAGTAATGTTTCCAACGTAGGGGATGTTAAGTGTTCTTACCACAGAAATGGGTAATGCATTTGTTAACTAGCTGGATTTAACCATTTTACAGTGTATATGTACTTCAAAACATCATGTTTTACATGAAAAACACATACAATATTATAAAAAAATAAATAAGTTTGGGAAAAAAACAGGTAGAAAATCTGAGCCTATTCTAAAACACACAGATTTCTTTTAGATACGTGCCTCTGATACCTTACCACAGGTTCAGAATTACCCTGCCCAGGGTATATAGAAAATAGTTTCATTAACCTCTGGATATGAAATGTTTGCTTCACTCTACCTGTTGCATATCAGTTCAATATACGAGAGAGGAGCATTATTGAGACTCAAATGTATAGCCAAGAGAAAAACTCTAACCATAACCAGCAAAGTCAGAGATGTATTGGGATAAATATATAATAAGTTTATTAGCCAAACAATTGTGAACTTTAGCGTTGGCATTTACTAGGACTTTATCTCTCTCATCCAGAGTAACTTATATCCCAGTTGGCCTGAGCACTTACCAGTGTATACCTACTCTCCTGTCATCCTCACGTCAGTACTCCTTTTTACTCTAAAAGGTGTTCCAATTTGAATAATGACCTATACTTAGTAAGTCACCATGGTCTAGCAATACAAACAAATTTCAAAACAAATAATCCCTTCTACATATATCATTTAAAACTAGATAAAAACATAGAGTACTATTTTAATTTATGTGTAAAAGTTAAAATTGGTGCTATAGTCATAAATCTGTGACATTTATGTTCTTGACCACAGCTGTTAGCTATACATACCACTTAAATAAAAACTAACACAAAGAGAATAAACATGTTTAGAATGTTAAATGTAACAAACATATTGCCTTTATAATAAAAAGTATGGCTAATTGTGTTTGTTTGTTTGTTTGTTCCATATAAAACAAATACTAAGCTATCAGATTTTGGGGTTATGAAAAAACATCCATTTAAAAGGAAAAAATCTTGATTGTTAAAACTTTTACATCAGAAGATCAGAAGCCTTATGCAAAAAATAAAGAATTACTAAAATACTTTGTTTTGTTTTCTTTTATTTTAATATGTTATGTACTGTAAGTTTCATTTACAAAATATAAAACTGGGTCGTTATGGTTAATTTTAGGGGTCAACTTGACTGGATTAGGAATACCGAGAGAACTGGTAAAGTATATTTCTAACTGTGTCTGAGGGAGTTTCCAGAGACTAGTATGTGAGTCATTTGACTGAGTGGGGAAAATTTACCTTCAATGTGGGCAGCCACCATTCAATTGGCTGGGGACCTAGGTAATTAAAAACAAATAAGGAAGAGAAAAGGGTTTCCTCTCTCTCACTGTCCTGGAGCTGCAACATTCTCCTCCTGTCCTTGGACATCAGAACTCCAGGCTCTCCAGCCTTGAGACTCCAAAATTTATACCAGGACCACCTCCCACCTCCGACCCTCCTGGGTTCTCAGGCCTGTGACCATGGACTGAGAATTACAGCAGGGACTTCCCTGGTTCTGAAACTTAAGCTTTCAGACTTGGACTGAGCCATGCTACTGGCATCCCAGGGTCTCCAGCTTGCAGACATCCTGTCTTGGGACTTTTCAGCCTCCCTAATTGTGTGAGCCAATTCCCCTAATTAATCCTCTCTCATTTATCTATTAATATATCTGTATCTATATCTATAATCCATCTATATCCTATTGGTTCTGTCTCTGAAGAACCCTGACTAATATATGGGTAAAAATAATAATACATAAGGCTTTAACACGACAGATAAATATGACTCTCTTTGCTTGGCTCTGTTTTACCCCAAACCCATTCAAATACATGAATCACAGATGTTTCCATGGCAAGTCCTTAGAGACGTGAATGTAGGATAAAAACAAATATTTAAAAATAACTTGAGTAATAGATAGAAGAAATAAATGTGAAAGATGTTATTACAGTTTTAAGATTAGCAACAACTCTTGGGGAAAGTAGAGTATGCATCTCATTGAAATCATACACCCAAGAGTGTAGGAGTGTACAAGGTCACAATATGTCACTTCTAAATGTGAGAGAAGAGAAGCTGTGAGGACTTCACTTGGCAGATGACAAATGTCCTCCAGGCTTTTCGAGATTAAAGCCTGCCAAACATGAAATTTCTACATAAAGCTGTCAACTGATCTGTGACACTATTGTATTGCTACAGATTTCAGGAGAGAGAGAGCCAAAAGAATGAAGCTAAAACACATGCACAAAGATTAAAACCAGTTTTCAATGTTTGGGAGCAAGGAAGGACAAAGATCTACAAATAAATCTTAAACTATGTTGAGGAAGAGGATAAGAAATTTTATTGGATGCAATGATTACTTGCCTTCAAGTGATATAACAAAATTTTGCTCTACTTACTGTCTATTTTTTATGTAAATGCAAAACGTGTTGGAGTTGAAAAGATCCTGGGCAGGTCAGTGAGGAGGGAGGGTAGGGTTGGAAGCCTGCTCTCTGAGTTTTGGTACACTGAGCCCTGAATCCCAGCTCTGCCACATAACCAATATTTGATGTTGGTAAATTCACTTTCTAATATCCATATTGATATCTTCCATATTAATATTATCATGTATAAAACTGGGAGAAAACTGTCTGCATAGTTTTGATGATTGTTTTGGTATCAGTAATCTGCAGACTAACAGAAATTGAAATTAGTTTATTGGTGATGCGTTTTCATTCCTTACCCTTACCTGTTACTCTCCCTGTCTCCACACACTACCAACTTGAAATTGGACAGACTGTCTTAATATTAATTCATGAATAATTATTTCCCTCTACAAATCTTAGTATCACAATAGATAATATTCATGGAATAAATATAGAGATCTAAACTATAACTTATATGTGAAATTTCTATCATATTTAGCAAGCATTCCAAATTCAACTTACTACAAAGAAATTCAGGAATAATGTATAGTTTGCAATTTTTTTAATGAGACAATCTTTAGTTGGAAATACTTTTTAGTTCACAAAAAGTTGGCACAGCACAAAAACTACTGTTTTTCTGAAACCTTATATGTTATAAACATGGTATCTTAGAATTCCCAGATATATTATCATATAATCCTTTCAATAAGGACATACTCCTACAAGACCACACACAACACTACAATCAAAATAGGGTACTTAACACTGAGACATTACTACTGTCTAATCACAGACCTCATTTGAATTTATTCAGTTTTACTTATGCCCTTTATAGGAAAGGGATTCTCTCTCCCAGGATCATACTTAACATTTAATTATCATGTCTCTTTTATCTCTTCCATCTGGAATAAATTCTCAGTCTTTCTATGACTTCATGATATTGGCACTTTAAGAATATCTCCTAAATTGAGTTGGTCAGAAGTTTCTTCATGAGTATTTTCACATTGATTACTTTGGGCAAAATGGCACAGAATTGATAATCTGTTCTCAATGAATACTAACAGGTGGTGCAAGATTCCAATTTATCCCATAACTAATTATGTTAATTTTGAGTATTTGGTTAAATTTGTGTCTGCCCTTTTTCTCCACTATAAAATTACTATTTTCCACTTTGTAGTTACTAATATGTTTTCTGAAAGGAGGTACTTGAATCTACATAAATATCCATCCTCAATAAACTTTTATTTATTAGTTATAACATGTATTGATACCTCATGTTTGAACTCATTATTACTGTGATAGTTACCAAACGTTGGTTTTCTAATTCTGTCTTTTCTTCTACATTCATTAGTAGTCATTGTATTATTGAAAAAGTCTTTTTGATCTTATTACTTATATTCACAAAAAATTTTATTTTATTCAATTTGTTGGGTATAATCACAAGAGGAGACACTCACATTTCCACTCTTGATTCCCAGACCCAAGTGTACTAGCTATGGGGGACACAGAACCATTAAATGACCTTTGATTCCAAACATACTGTATCTTACCAAACAGAATTTTATTCTTGCAATGTAGCTAACTCTTAAGTAAGCAAATCCACCTTTTGATTACACCAGTAACTTCTGGATGATGAGGTATGTGGTAAGATGAGTTAATTTCATAGGCATGAATCCATTACTGGACTTACTTTCTTTGTTGTGAAATGAATTTCCTGATCAGGAATAACTGTATGGACTCTTCTGTGATTAAGGAATTTTGTGAGTCCAGATAGTGGTGCTTGCCAAAGTAATATAGGCAAGGAAGGGAAATCTATATTCAGAGTAGACATCTATTCCAGTACAGCTAAATCTCCACTCCCTCCATGATGAAAGACGTATGGTGTAATTAACCGAGTGCAGTAGTACAGTCATTCCTTGGTACACATGGGGGATGTGTTCTAGGCACCCCCACCTCCTCAGGAGTATACCCAAGTATACCCAAACCAGTGCATACTTAAGTCTTGCAGTAAGCCCCGGGGAACCTTCATGAACTCAGGGACATTGTTCCTTTTCACTGTTTCTGTGGAATCTAAAAAGAAATGAGCCTTAGAATATCAACATGTGTGTTGACTAACCACAACCTAAAGATTGATGGTAAGTGTTAAATGCTTTTAATTGTAGAAATGAAACTGAATGGTGGGGATGAAAATTGCATAATATGTATGTAAGGGACTGAAGAAAGTCCTACAGAAAAGGCTATTTGATCATAGAAGCAGAGCTTGGAGTGATACTTTGAAGATGGGAGAAAGGGCTACAAGTCAAGGAATACAACCATTTGTAGCTGAAAATGGTAAGGAAATGGGTGTGGCCATAAAATGGCAACAGGAGGGATCCTTGTCATAATGGAAATGTTCTGTATCTTGATGTATCTATATCAGTGTCCTGGTTGTGATATTGCTCTATAATACTGAAAGATGTTAAAATTGAAGGATACTGGGTAAAAGCTGTGTGGAATTTCTCTATATTATTTTTACAACTGTATGTGAATCTATAATTATCTAATAACTTTTAATTTAAAAATAGTTTTCTTTGAGATGAATACTAAAGTGATTATCAGTCAAATTTTAAAAATGCACAGTTCAGGATGGTCAGCTAGCATTTTATCTGAAAGAACCATAATTCAGAGGATATAACAAGTACTTCTCCAATCAGTATCTCAATCAGCAATCTTCATTCTGTTAAATAGCACAATGAGTATCTTTCATTTTTGTAAAGATAGTAGTCTCTTAACTGATATGATGAATTTTTATAAATGAGATTTCATTGTTAAAAGTAAAGATATTCAAAATAAATGGATGAGCTACATATTTCAGAAATACTCTCAGCAGTGTGCTGGAGCTGATTCATGCCAGCTCTCAAGAACATATTGTAAAATTTTTAGGAGCCACAACTAAAGCCACAGTTAAAATTAAAATATCTTACAATTAAATACATTAGATTAAAAACAAAAGTAATAAATACTCAAACCTCCACTATTTATTTTATTTTCATTTGTTATTTCCTATGCTTTTCATAACAAATAAGAGACACTGTTTACACCTATAGTAGTTATGGTGGAGATCTTATATAGTGGTATGCAACTCCACATTTTTTCCCAACTCTTTGTTCAGTGACACCATGTTGACAGCTTGATATCAGTC